>NW_020954576.1:7463660-7533117 GCF_900497805.2 Vombatus ursinus
TGTGTGTGTGTGTGTGTGTGTGTGTGTGTGTGTGTGTGTGTGTGTGTACAAACATTTATATATTTGTTCTGGCTAAAACTTTGAAGTAATTGTTTCTTTGTAAAGGCCACCAGACTGTTCAGTGATTAAATAGAGCTGGACTACCTGAACCCTTAAAATGAACAGGGACACATAGATCAAAGCTTGAACCCATGGAGATGAGAGGACCCCCCAAATCACTTCCAGGATTCTGGGAAACCCTGGGGGAAAGGAATAAAATGCAACACACCTGACTTTCAGGCAAAGTGGAACTCAGCAAACACTGTTAGATGTGGGAAACAAAGAAACTGTACTAAATCAGAGATACATGAGAATACATTGACGCAGGATAAGTGTTAACAGCACTTCAATATAGAGAGGAAATGGAAAGGGAAGTTGAAGGAGGCTAATGGGAAGGATGGCAATTAATAGAAAGAGAAATAAAGGTGGAAATAGGGGTGAAGAAATTAGGGAGAAGGATTCTTACTCTCCCCCCCGTCCAGCCATTGCAATGAGGGTGACGGCAGCATATTAATAATAGAGAGCAATAGAAAATTAGGAGGATGCCGGAGGGTGGAGTTGGCTGGATATCATTCTTCAGTGGCTTTGGGATCTGTTCCTTGCAGGTATGTCAGTGCAAAGATATACAATTCCTTTTTACCATCTTATCTCTATGCTATCTGTTGTCCCATCCATTCTTAACCCTGGGACCTAAATGTGCCAGGAGCCTGAATGCTGTGGAAAGGAAAGAAAGATCACAGGATCTGGAGTCAGAGGACTTGTGTTTGAATCCTGCCTCTGCCACTTACTACCTATGTGACCTTGGACAAGTCACTCAATAACTTGGCCTCAGTTTCTTAATCTGTAAAATGAAGGGTTTAGAGTAAATGCCTTCTAAGGTCCCTTCCAGCTCTAAAGTCTATTGTCCCTTAAATATTTCATAGAGGATTGATTCAATGCACTGAATGGATTCCTCTATGGCAGGGGTTCTTACCTTAGTGTCTATGAATTCTCTCTCTGTCTCTCTCTGTCTCTGTCTCCACACACACACACACACACACACACACACACACACACATTAGTGTCCTCTGGTGTATTAATTTTGTTCATTTAAAAACATTATTGATAAGCTTTCCCAGATTGCCAAAGGGGTTCATGGCACAAAAAAGATTAAGAAGCCCTGCTCTAAGGTAACTGTGAAGGGCTCTTTATCACTCTTACTACATGACTAATCCATGTATCTTTTATGATCACTGGGTCACACATTTATTTCTTGGATTATATCTCTTTTCCTGTCTCTTTTTGCATGCAAATGTGTGTGTTTTTTTTTATCCCATAACACAAGAAACACATAAATACAAAGTGTTTTGTATTCTGTAAACTGATTAAACCCTCTGTTGAACCCGATTATCTCCTTTGGTATCAAAACTGAAGCAGCCTTGCCTTTGGCTTTATGTCACATGCTTTCTGAAGAACTGGAAGAAATTGTGGTGCTACTTTCCTAGAATTGCATCCTGATATACAACTCTGGTGTGCTTAAGGTTTAATCTGCACCCAGTTCCAGTTAAAACTGGCTTTTGAAACTCTCCGGAAAACTTGCTAATGGGGCATAGTGATAATGACATTTACCTCATCCTGGTTAATTTTTAGAAACTGCCCTTTTGTAAATCTAATCCCCCTCCATCCCCAGAAATGGAGGTAGTGCAAGAGGGATTATATGGACCTTTTGCTAATGGTTCATGTTCCCTGATGCCATAGCCCTACCAATGATGTGACAGCTGCCAGAGGAAACCCTTTGTTTGAAAACTCCTAGGTAAACTCAGGCTCCTAAAGACTATGTGTCTTCAACTGGAAATACATCCCACTCTGCCATCTAGTCAGTTCAAGACAACAAACATTTATTAAGCACCTACTGTTTTCCAGGCACTATGCCAAGTTCTGGATTTGTCCAAGGCCACCCAGGTGACAAGTAGTAGAGCTTGGATTTAGACCCAGGTCCTATGACTATGAATCTTGTGTCATCTTTTCACTATTACACACCAAGAAAATGCTAATCGGTATAACTAAAGTATGGAAAATGCAATTTAGCCACTTTCCTAGCATGCTGGAACTCAATGGTTAAATGAAGCTTTGAGAAAAAATTAAATATATTCATTCAACCCTACCTCCTCTCCCCACCCCATCCCCCAACAGCAAAAAAATATTACATTGAGAAAAACACTTCAAATACTTCATTTTAGCTGACAATAATTCATTTATATTAGGATTCTCTCCCCTGATGGAGACCATAATACAGCTATGCCTTAGCAAGGTAGTTTGTAAAATATACTTTTACTTGTGGCCAGTAAAATAGGTATGCCTACATATACATACATAAACACACATATAAACAATAATTATTTGTTTGTATATATATATGTATGTGTGTATATATGTACATATAAGCATGTGTCTTTATAGAAACATACATACACACATATATCACCTACTGATGGCTTATAGAGCTTATGGAGATGAGTTTGTCTCTGAACTTAGAATGATCCTTGAATAATAGTCACTAGGACTATATATGAAACTTTTCAGTTTAATAGAATCATCACAGCTATTATCTACTGGCATAGGCTTTAAGAAGCCAGGGTCACCTCCATACCAAGATGATATATTCGTGTAAGATATTACTAAAGGAGGCAGCTAGATGGTGCAGTAGACAGAGTGCTGGGCCTGGAGTCAGGAAGACTCATTTTCCTGAGTTCAAATCTGACCTCAGAAACTTATTAGCTGTGTGACCCTGGACAATTCACCCAACCCTTTTTGCCTCAATTTCCTCATGTGTAAAATAAACTGGAGAAAGGAATAGCAAATCATTCCAATATCTTTGCCAAGAAAACCCCAAATGGGGTCATGAAATTTTGGACACTACAGAACAACAATGAACAGAAAAAGAGACATATATATATATATGTATATATATACACACATTTATCTATCTATATATATATGTATATATAAATTATAAAGAACCCTACTTTCAAGTTCTAAAATAGTATGACCTCTTCAAAAGCTGTAATTCTTCAGCTAAACTGGACTAACAATCATTCCCCAATCCTGTCTTGCTTTCTCCCACTTCCATACATTATCTATCTTTAGAAAAGATTTCTATCACATCTCAATAAAAAAGACGTCCATTCCTTCAAGGCGTGGCTTCAGATACCAACTCTTCTGTAAGTCCTTCCCTGATTCCCAAAGCTGGGGGAGAGCTATGCCTCCTCATCTCATATCTCTGTTTGATGTTTCTTTATGCTTAATATAAAGTTAAGTCTAAGTCTTAATTTAGACTTGTATTACACATTTAATATCCTACTGAATTATAAACTCCATAAAGGCAGGAACTATTTCATCTTTCATTTTTATATCTCTAGTACACAGGGCAAAGGGTATCAATTTCTTCACCTGTGAAATGAATGTTGTGGGTTAGAATAACTACCAAGTCTCTTCTAGATCTAAATTTATGTTCCTATGATCCTAAGAACCACATAATAGATGTTTAATAAATCCTCACTGGATCGAATCATCTCATAAAATAGACATAAATATGCATATCTTATAGTTTTATAATTTTAGATAATCCACATTTTGAAAACCATAACACAATAGTCATTTACAAATGCTCAAATATGGGCCATTTTCAACTTATGAACAAGCTGTGCTCAAGCCACATTTCTAAGTTAGTTGTTTTGATCTCTTCATGCCTTTTCTCTCAGAAACAATGCTATTAATGACACAATTTCTTGAGTCAGTACTTACTACTAAATAACTTAATCACTATTTACAACAATGTTTCTATGGGAAGCCTTCACTAAAAGCCTCCTCCAATTCTTCATCAGGGTATGGATGTGGGTCTGTATCCTCTAAGACTATGCCAACGAAATGCAAGCTCCGCCAACTTCCATCAATCTGGAAATGTTTTAAGCATAGAACCAGTGATGGGCTGCACGTCTGTTGTTAATGAACAAGCCCAGGTTTAAAGACACTCCTTACTAGGCTGATGAAGCCTTCTGCCACAGAAACTCAGAAAGACATTTCCTCTTCTCAAGTCCTATAATCTCTCTCCCATTCTCTGTGAATTTTCAAAAATCACTGGCAGTAGCTCAAGTACATATATCATTTTTTCCCATTCTCTAGAATGTAGTTCATCTGAAGTTAACTTATCAAGAGCATTTACATGCACTTTTAAAATGGCCTTACTTGTCTTAGGTATCACCTCCTTATTAGTCATTTTTGTTTTGTCCTTACCAGTTCAGAGATTATTTTCCTGGGTAGAGAAAACCAAAACAAAATATGAATTGAGCAGTTCTATTGTCTCTATTACCAATTAGCATTGTCTCATCCACCATGAAAATTGGGCCTTTCTCTTCTTTAATTCTTCTGTCTTCTAAACAAATCCAAGGAGTATCATATTCATTTCTAGGTACCATAGTTTGAAAGAGACATTGATAATTTGTTATTTTGTTTCCAAATTACTTATTTACTTCTTTTTAGTTTTCTGATAATTTAGATAGTATCAAGAGGAGAGTGACCAAGAAGAAAAGCTGTGAGTCCATGTCTTATGGGCACCAGTCAAAAGAATTAAGGTTATTTAGCCTGAAGAAAAGGCTCAAGGAGAACATGGGAGTCACTTTTAAGTAACTGAAAGATTATCATGTGGAAGAGGTACTAGATTTGTTCTCTTTGGTCCCAAAAGTTCAAAACAGTATGAATGACTGTAAGCTGTTTTTTCAGTCATGCCCAACTCTTTGTGAGCCCATTTGGGGTTTTCTTGGCAAAGATACTGTAGTGGTTTAACATTTTCTTCTCCAACTCATTGTACATATGAGGGAACTGACGCAAACAGGGTTAAATGACTTGCCCAGGGTCACATAGCTAGCAAGTGTCTGAGGTGAGATTTGAACTCAGGATGTGTCTTCCTGACTCCAGGTCCTGCACTCTATGTGCTATGTTACCTACCTGCAATAGCATGAATGGATGGAAGAGGCACATTTAGACTTGATTTCAGTGAAAGTGTCCTAACAGCTTGGGTGATCCTAAAGTGAAATGGGCTGTTTAGAGAGGTGATGGGTTCTCCCTTCTTTGGGGTCTTCAAGCAAATGCTGAATTAGCATTCATCAAGTGTGTGGTAATGGCTATTCCTTTTTCATTTCTGGGTTAGGCTATGGTCATCAGGGTCCCTTTCAATTTCCAACTTCTGAGATTCTGGAATCTGTGTTTCAGTATTATTTTTATGCACAATTCTGGAGTTATACCTGCATATTCTACTTAAATACATGTTTATTGATTTTTAATGCTGTTGTCATTTCCCAATAACAACCCTGACCCAACACACAGAATTCTCCAGTGTAAGAAAGTAGCATATTTTTTCAATACAAACATTTTGGCCATGTCCAGCAAAAAATGCCCTGTTCTACATCTATGATTCACCACTAACATTTTTAGTTTTAGAGGATGCTCAAAATTTCTAGCTGATTTATAACTATTATTAAACCATAATACCCTCTTCTTGTACCTCAACTAATCTTAGACTTTTTTTCTTTACGGAAAAAAACCACAAGGCTTAACATTTAAAAACTAATTAACATGTTCATCCTATGCTAGGTCTCCTCACTTCAGATTCCCTGCCAGAATAAGTAGCATATCCCCAAGCAAAGGAAAACCTAATGAATTTCAGATTAACTCTCCACTTACCGGGCATTAGAAACACAGTCACAATTTGATGGCTGACGGAGTAATTCTCCTTCCTTCTGATTCCCAGACTTCAAGTAACAGGATCTAATTTCCCCTTTAAAAAACATCAAAATATGCAATGCAAAATTACATATGCATATGTATATAGATTGCTCTTTCTTTTTTAAAATTATAGGGCAAACATTTTAAATTATTATCCGGTGAGTATTAAAGATGGCAGCTGGGGTACATTTCTTAAATCTTTCTAAAGAAGGAATGCACATCACAGTAAACTATAAATTTGGAAGTTCTTTTAATAAAGAAATGTTCTTGCCTCTCTGATAATTTACTTCTACAGTAAGAAATCTAAGTAAATATTCAATCTTACAATTTGTATTTAAACTGAAATTACCCTATTCTTTTTCTATATGTATTCTATGTAACAGTGTCCATATCATACTAGATTCTATACAGCACCAAGAACCATGTACACATGAAAGCTTGCTAATTTTTTTTTAAAAATTGAAGGTATTTCCACAAAAATACATAGAGATGGGATAGTATCATAATCTGGTTGGTTTATATTCTTTGTTAATAATGATAATAGAAGAATGAAACTCTAAGTTCATCTATACATTTGACTCATGAGGGTATCATGGATTGATGTATCCCAGACAAACAAAATCAGATCACTTTTTGTATGTAAAATGTCTCAGAGTGTTTTATTAAAGAAGTAAGAAAATGATTCATGAGTAACTTATGTAACTGAAATGTGGTAAGTGGTACATGTCTTTATAATGTCAGGAATAAATCTCATGAAGAGAGGCACCCTAAAGAACTGGTGCTATATATTAGCACTCATGGAGTATTTTGATATGACTTTTGAGGTGATTTCTTTAAGCATATAGGCCAAAGTCACTTCCCTAAGCTTTCTATAATCAATGGTTCCATCAATATAGTAGCACAAATGCACCTGTTGACTTGTGGTGGAAGGAGAGAAGCAAAGGGAAGTATGTGACTTTGAACTTGCCACTTGACCACCTCATAAACACCCTAGGACTTCAGTTTCATCATCTGTAAAATAACAGGTTTGTACTAGATGATCTCTAAAACACTTTTCAGACCTCATAGTTGATGGTTCTAAGTATATGCTCATTTTCAGGACTATCTATTCTATCTAGGCACTAGAAGGTGATAGATATCTTAAGCAGTCAATGGAACTTCTGGTAGAATCATACAGTTGTAATGCCATACTTTTGGCTTACTGTATCTGTCCACGAAAAATTTAGGAAAGGGTAGGGGGAAGAAGCAGTGACCTTGCTTCCTGGTCTTAAGATTATTCATGTGCCTTTCCTTCATCAACTATTCTTCATGGAAAAATGGAAGAGACTTAGGGTTTGAAAGGTGGAGAACATCAAACCTCAGAGCTGTTTGTAGTCTGTATGATTATAGGATAATATATTTGGATCTTGGAGGGAATTTAGAGACCATCAAGTTTAACCCCATCACTTTAAAGATGAAAGATCTGAAACAGAGTGAATAAGTGACTTGACTAGGGTCACAAAGCTAAAGTGAGATTTGAAGTCAAGTCTTTTTGACTCAAAGTCCAATAATTTCCTAATTTATAATCTGTACTTCAGAAATTAAAACTGAAAAGTATATGAAATGCTTACTATAAACTAGGATGAAATCTCTCACAGAGTGACCCAAGGCCCTGCATTAAGGAGAGAAGTCCAAAGAAAAGACTTGAAACTGAGGGTATTAGTTATCTGGGAAGATTCTCCTCTTTGGTCTAAAATGCCACATGCCTGAGGCTGAGAATTTCCTACAGAGGCAGCAAAAGGCTTCCATAGCTTTCAACCAGACTCTAAGGAGATAAGACAGGACAATGTGGAACTGTAGCAAGGGAACACTTTTTTTTGCTGGTCCCAGGCCAGTGTTCCTACCCTTGCCTAAAAAAATTAGAAAAAAGTTTAAATTGAAGAGTAATGACAATACCCATTCTTTCTTTGATTAAAAGAAACTCAAGAATTAACAATTTCAGCTGAGCCAAAAACTGGAAGCATCAGAGAATCCATCAGAGCAGTGTCCAGCAAAGATTATCATTACAGCAAAGCAGCTTCTGTGACATAGCAATGGCACAGATCCTTGTTCTAGCCAAAACAGTACAAAAAGAGACAGAGTTTTGTCCAAGATCACACAGCCACTGAGAAGCATAGACAGGGTTTGAAGGCAAGTCTACAAGTCAGCAAAACATATAGAGTGGTTGCTCTGTCCAAATCATAGCAGAGCTGGTAAGAGAACTGAGGCCTATCACCCCCATATCCCAGTCAATACTTGCTCTATGTGACCATGAATTTTCTCTTAGAAAATTTAGAGACCTTCCTTAATGGAATATTAGCAACAATTGCAGAGACTTACCATGTTCATCAATGAAAACGTGCATAGCATCTACAGGTATCTCATCTTGCAGAGATGTCTCAGGTCCACTTATAACTTGCAAGACAGAGCTATCTTGCTGGGAAGTAACCCGGTATATTATTTGTCTTTGTCTATTGCCCTGGAAACTTGACACATAAAAATTTAAAACTACCATCAGGAGGTTCTTCAATAATAAACACATACACATGGGCGCACGTGCGCATGTGCGCGCACACGCACACACACACACACACACACACACTACCACCACCACCACCACCAACAACAACAACAAAGAATGTAAATCAGATAGAATATTAGGACTCATATTGTGTGGGCTCTTTAATTAGAAAAACAAAAATGAGTTAGTTGTCCTTACAGTGCAGTGATCTTGGTGGGTTCAGTAAGCACAGGACTAGCACAAGTATGGTCTTGGCCTTGTACATCTGCTCTTCCTTGTTTAGAAATATTCTCACCGGGTTTTTCATTTTCCATGATTTCATCCTTTTTCTCCAAAGGGTGATTATCTGAAAAAAAAAAAAACACATTCCTTTGAATGTTAATGTAAAGAATTTGAATATATCTTGGGTTAAACCCAAGGGTATTAGCAGGATAGAAAAGTAAAATATTTAATAAATAAAACCAGATTTGAAGTCCCAGTTTATAAACTCTCCTGATAAACTAGGGTAAAACTCCAGTAATACCCTTTCCCTTACCTCCATATCCACTCCCTTCCACTTTACCCACACATATCTATCAGGAACTTTAACTCTTCCATTCTCTCCAAAAGATTCCATTCATCTCTCAATCAATACATATTTATTATGAACCTCATTATGTACAGGGTAATGTGGCATAGTAGATCTCAGTTCAGGTCCTATTTCCAAATATGTGAACAAGTAACTTCTCTCAGAGCCCAGGTAACTCTCTAAGACTATAATTTGTATATAAGTAGAGTTGGAGTCTGTATCAGTGCCTTATAACATCAATAGTTTTCCCCACACTGATGAAGTCACAGGTGGCAGTCAAAAACAAAGTGGGTGAAGAGGGAAAGGGAGAGGAAGAGGGAGTAGGACAGGGTAAAAGAGAGAGAGAGAGAGGGATTGAGAGAACACTTTAGGTTGGGTACCTGCTCTCAAAAATCTTAGAATTTAGATGGGGTGACAAAGCAGTCATATTAAAAGAAATAAATAAAAGTCCACCACAATAACACGTCTTCCACCTACCAGGGATCCTGTTCTGCAATATCATCATTCAAAACGTCACGATACAGTGGATAAAGCACTAAATTGGGAGTTAAGGGACCTGACTCAAGGGCTCTATTATTTACTCTTATAAGCCTTGCATTCAATTCACAACCTCTCAGTCTCAGTTTCCTAAGCTATAAAATGGGGATAACAATATCTGCCTATTTATATGATAGGATTGTTGTGAGGACCAAATGGGGATAATGTATGTGAAAACACTAGGAAACTTTAAGCCCTAAAGCATGTAAATCTAAGACATTCTTCTTCTTATTGAATGAGCTCTTGACATCCTACCAGCTTACATTCACACCAGAACACATAAACCATGCTAAATTATCTTCAGTGGCTTATTTTAAATTATTTAAATATCAGGATTTGAGGGTTGGAAGAGAACTCAGAGGCCTCTAGTCCAATGCACACACAAAAAGAAATTTCCTATAACATAGCTGACAAGTGGTTATTGAGCTTTTGCCTGAAGACCTCCAAAGTGTGAGAATCCATTTCCTCTCTAGGCAGTCAATTCCAATTCTAATTATTTAGAAGTTTTTCCTAATATCTTCTCTAAGTTTGCCTTATTGCAATTTCCACTCACTCATTTGGGGTTCTGCCCTCTTGGTCTCAAATAGAACAAGTTTAATGCCTTCTCTACATAGTAACCCTACAGATACTTAAAGACAGTTACAATGTCCCCCAGAGCCTCCTTTACTACAGGCTAACTTGAATTCCTTCAACAGACTTCAGATGACATGGACTCACAGCTCTTGACCATCCTCATAGTCTTATTCTAGACACTCTCCAACTTAACAATTGTCATTCATAAACCATGGTATACAGAACTGAACACAATATTCCAGATGAAGTCTGACCAGAGTAGGAAAAAAAAAGAACTACCTCCTCATTAAACATGGAAACTATTCCCTTTTAATGTGCCCAAGAGCATATTAGGACAGTTAAGTGGTACAGGGGATAGAGCACCAGGCATGGAGTCAGGAGTACCTGAGTTCAAATCTGGCCTCAGACACTTACTAACTGTGTGACCCTGGGCAAGTCACTTAACCCTGCTTGCCTCAGTTCCTCGTTTGTAAAATGAGCTGGAGAAGGAAATGGCAAACCACTCCAGTATCTTTGCCAAGGAAACCCCAAATGGGGTCATGGAGAATCAGATAGGACTGAAATGACTCAATGACAACAAAGATATTACATTACGTTAGCTTTTTTGATTACTACAACACACTGCTGAATTAATTAGTTGCTTCATTATAAGCAGATCTCAGCAAAAATAAGTTTGTCTCTCAAGTAGAATACTTACCTTTCAACAATTGTGTGTATTTAGTATTTTAAGTATTTTTTTAAAAATGTCAGAGTGAAATGCTTCATTTGTTCCAGGCAATGAAATGTAGGAAGTGGTACATGTTGCCCATATATCAATGATAAATCCTATGCATGAAGACACCCTTCAGAATTGGTGCTATGTATTAGCCATTGTGGTATGTTTTCATATGAACTATGAAATGGTTTTTGAAGTACATAAACCAAAATCATTTCCCTAAGGTTTCTATAATCTGAGGTTCCATGAAGAATGTAGCACAAATAAATTTGTTGGCCAGTAAGGGGTGAGAAAGAAGGAAGGGGAAAGTGTATGACTTTGAGTTGCCACTTGACCGCTCTGCAGGCTCCGTGGGTCTTCACTTCATTATTTCTAAGACCATGATTCTAACAAGGGGACTATTTCAGAAGAAAAGACAGTACCTCAATATGTAGGTAAGTTAACAGGTATCTTAGAATGTAAATTTTGTTATGTATGATGTGTTAAGTACTATAGGGCTTACAAGGAAGTATAGTAATACGTCTCTGTACTCAACACATTTGTCATGTAGATAATGATAAGGTTAATATTCCACAGACCTTATAGCAACCTTAGGCTCCTCTTAAAATATGAGATCAAAGCAAAAGTTTTGGTGTACCATGGCTTCATAGAATAACCTAGATATTATTACTTGAGCTAATAAGCTTTTAGTGACAAGTTCTTTACCCTTCTGCTGATGGAATCCTAGTAGCCATTTTCAAAAGGAACAGAAACAGTAAAGGGCTTCCATGATCACTGACACCAGTATTCACTAATCCCCTGGATAGATGACAAAGCTGTCGCTTGGGGAAATTAGTACTTGGCATTGTTGGCCTGTGAGCCTGGGAGAAGAGAATTGCTGAATATTTGACATTTGGGTTAATTAATCAATCAACTAACATTTATTAAGAACATACTATGTGCCAAGCACTCTGATAGGCAATGAGGATATAAAGATAAAAGTGGAATAGTCTAACAATTGCTGCTCTCAAAGAACTTAAATTCTACTGGGGTAGACAACATGTATATGTATATATGCATGCAAGTAATGTATTTGTTTATATCATTTATATAAAATATATATATATATACACACACACACACACACACAAACTACTATGTAGTTGCATGTACAAAATCAATATAAGGTAGTTTTGGGAGGGAGAGAACTAGTAGTTAGTGTGACCAGGAAACACAGTATCATAAGGTGGTATTTGAATTTAGTTACAAAGGAAGTAATGGATTCTATGAAATAGAAGGGAGGAAGAAACCCATTCCAGGTTTGAGAATGAACTATGCCATACCTGAGAAATGTCAATGAGACCGGAGGAGTGGTTGGACCATAGCATTAAGGAAGGAGAGGAATGTATAATGAGGCTGGAAAGGTAAGTTGAAGGCAGATTATGATGGACTTTAAATATGAAACAAAGAAGCTTACATTTGATCTTAGAAGCAATAGGAAGCCATTTGATTTTTTCAAGTAGGATAGTGACATGGTTGGCAGCTAGGTGGTGCAGTAGATAGAGGGCTGAGCTGAAGTCTGGGAGACTCATCTTCCTGAGTTCAAATCTGGCCTCACTCACTAGTTATGTTACCCTGGGCAAGTCATTTAACCCTACACTTAAGGAAAATACTTTTGACATCTGTATTAAGGATTGATTGGGGTAGAGAAAAAAATTGAGGCAAGGAGATCAATTAGTAGGTCATTGCAATAGTTCAAATGACGGGATGATAAGACCTAAACTAAGGTGGTGACTATGTGAATAGTGAGGAAGGAACATAAGCAAGGCATACTGCAAGGCATGCTGTGGAAGTACAAACAATGAGATTTGGCAACTTATTGGCTAAGGGGGTGATGGAGAGTGAAATGCCCTGGATAACCTACTCATTTCCCATGAACTATCCCGCCACCCTTCTTTATTCACACACAAAGATAGTTATACCCTTGATCTTGCCATCACTTACAAACGTACCACCTCCATATTCAAGAATACCTGAATCCCCTTATCTGACCATAGTCTTTTGGTTTTTCATTTCTCCCTGCCTTACCTTACATAACCCTACATTTTATACGCACCACGACATCCCTAAAACCCTCAGTTCTCTCCCAGACCATCTCCCCTGCAATAGCTATTCTCTCCTCTTTTCCCCATCTTGACCCCCGTGGTGAACAAATTTAACTCTAAAATGTCCCTGAATCACTAGCCCCCTTATCATTTTGCCAATTATGCCACAGCTTTGCATCACTCCCACCTTTTGTCACTTTCCCTCCTATGTGTGTTGCTGAACAAAAGTGGAGAAAACCATAAAATCTTCCTGAATGGGGCCACTACAAATTTATGTGATACAACCTCAAATGGGCCCTCACTCCTGTTAGGCATTCCTTCTATACCTGCCAAATCAATTCACTTTCCCACTCCACAGTAGCTCTTCCAACCTTTTCATCCCTCTTCAAACTTCACATGGCTCATCCTTCCCCTACTCTCTCACCTGGAAATTTGTCCCATATTTTATAGGAAAAAATTGAGGCCATTCACCATGAGTTCCTTCTTCCCTCTTTCTCATCTCATATCACTCATTTGCCTTCTGTCCCTTTCTCCTATTTCACCTGTGGGTCAAATGGTGGCCTTACTCCTTACCAAGATTAACCCTTAAAAGTGATCAAGCAATGTCCTTCCTTCCCAACTCTTCCAACAGATTATTCCCTTTCATCCTCACTCTCATTTGTCTTCAATCTCTCCTTGTCTACACACCCATTCTCTACTACCTACAAACATGCCTATGATTCCCCATCCTCAAAAAACCCTCAATTGATTCCACCTTCCGCACTATCATCTAATTTCTTTCCTGCCCCTTCTGATTAAACTCCTTGATGAGGCCATCTACAGTAGGTAGCTCCATTTTCTCTCCTCTCATTCTCTTTTTAACCTGGTAAAATTTGGCCTCCAACCTCATCATTCCACTGAAACTACTTTCTGCAAAATTACCAATAATTTTTTAGTTGTCATATCAAATGGTCTTTTCTCAATGTCATTCTCTTTGGTCTCTGTGCATTCTTTGACACTGTTTGTTACCCTCTTCTCCTTAATATTCTTTTCTCTCTAAATTTTTGGGACACCACTCTCTCCTGGTTTTTCTCCTACCTAACTCTTCTGAGTCTCCTTTGTTGGATCATCTTCCAGACCATGTCCATCATCTGACCATAGGTATTCCACAGGATTCTGTCCTCAGCCATCTTTTCTTCTACCACTATATTATTTGGTTATCACATCAGCTCCCATGATTTTAACTACCATCTCTATGTTGACAATTCTCAAATCTATCTATCCTGCTCCAGCCTCTCTGTTTACCTCCAATTTTGCATCTCCAACTGTTTTTCAGACATCTCAAACTGGATGTCCAGTACACATCTTTAACTCAACATGTCCAATGTGAACATGTTCTTTTCAACATGACATTATATTTTCTCCTATTACTATACAAAACCATATTTCCAGTCCCTCAAGACTCCTCACATAGACTTCTTGCTACCTCTCACCCTCCATATCCAATATATTTACCAAGGTGTATCAATTTCACCTTTGCAACACCTCTCAAATATAGCGCTCTCTCTCCTCTGATACTGCCATCACTCTGATGCAGGATCTCATCACCTCATGCCTGGACTTTGCAATAGCCTACTGGTGAATCTACCTGTCTCTCTCCCCACTCCAATCAATCTTCTATTCAGTCACTAAAGAGAATTTCCTAAAACTCAGGTCTGACTCTTTCACACCAATGCTTAATAAACTCCAGTGGCTCCCTATCACTTCCATCATCAAATTCAAAATCCTCTGCTTGGAGTTCAAAGCCCTTCATAACCTAGCCCAATACTATCTTTTCAATCTTCTTATACCTTATTCCCTTTCATGTACTCCTGGATCCTGTGACACTAGCCTCTTGGCTATTTCACAAACAAGTCACTCTATCTCTTGGCTCTTTCTCTGGATGTACCCTGTGGCTGGAATGCCCCCCCCCCCATCTCTGCTTACTGTCTTCTCTGGTTTCCTTTAAGTCCCATCTTCTACAGGAAATCTTTCCCAACCTCTTGTAATTCTATTGCCTTCTCTTTGTTAATTATTTCCAATTTATCCTGTATATAGCTTGTTTGAATATAACTGGTTGTTACTCTCCAATTAAATTATGAGCTCACTGAAGGTAGAGACTATCTTTTGCCTTTTTTGTATCTGTGATGCTTAGTAGAATGACTGTAATATAGTAGATGTTTAGTAAATGCTGACTGATTGAAAACACCGAAGTTCCTTTCAAGATGCATCATTAGGAAAGCCCACTAAACTGGATCCAAGTTCTTGATAGGTTACTTCTCAGTGTGTGTGTGTGTGGGGGGGGGGGTAAATCAGACTTCCGTTCAATGCATACATTCAATGTGCTGATGACCTAGATTTATCGCCAAGTGTCATCCTAGAGAATCATTATTTATTTTAGCTTATAAATGACAATAAATATCTCCAAAATATTCTTGCAAGCTACCCATTAGAATCAGCTCAACAAAATGTTCAGATTTCATCTGTCACTTTTTCTGGGTTTATTGTTTGTTTTTAAACAATACTCTGACTAAATGCAATGATAAATACACTTAGCCAAAGATAAACACCATACAAAAATTCATGACCTTAAATATACAAGTGAGGTAAATATGAATTTATTATATATACATATATGTATATGTGTATGTATACGTATATGAGTGTATGTATATGTGTATATGCTTGTGTATATACATACATACATACACACACACACACACATATATATATATATGACTCCCTACTCAATGTGTACATGTGCTTATAGCACTGACTCACTGGATGTTCTTAATAAAAAAATACTTTAACTTCTTTGTGTCTCAGTCTCTGCAAGTTCAGCACATTTGCTTTTCTGCTACATGGCTTGTCATAGCTATAAAAACTAGAACAATTGAAACTGAGCTAGAGAAAATAAATAGAGTGTAAGTTCCTTGAGAACAGGTACAGTTTTATTCCAAAGATATTATAAGAAAGGGAAAAGGACCTACATATACAAAAATATTTATAGCATCTCTATGTGGCGACAAAGTTTTGGAAATGGATACCCATCAACTGGGGAATGGCTGACCAAATTGTGGCATGTGAATGTAATGCAACACTATTGTGTTATAAGAAATGATGAGCAGGCAGACTTTAGAAAAACCTGGAAAGATATACATGAATTGATGCTGAGTGAAGTGAATAGAACCAGGAGGACATTGTAGACAGTAACAGCAGCATTATGTGATGAACAACTACAATTGACTTGGCTCTTCTCGGCAATACAATGATGCAAGACAGTTCCAAAAGACTCATAATACAAAATGCTATCCACATCAAAAGAAAGAACTATGGAGTCTGAATGCAGATCAAACATACCATTTTCAGGTTTTTTTTTTTGTTTTTCATGGCTTTTCCCTTTTGTTCTGTTTCTTATTTCACAACATGACTGATGTGGAAATATGTTTACATGATTGCTCATGTATAACCTATATCAGATTGATTGCTGTCTTGAGAATGGGGGATGGGAGTGAGGAGCAAAATTTGGAACTAAAATTTTTTATGAAATAATGAATGCTGAAAAGTATCTTTGCATGTAATTGGAAAAAATAAAATACCATTTCCAGAAAAAAAAGAAGAGGGATAATTTTGATTTTTGTCTAGGTATCCTCTAGTACAAATGATGGTGCCTTGAACATAGCTGGCACTTTTTAATAAATGTTTGTTGGATCTGAATGAAAATTTCAGATGAATTTGACAACACAAAGTATAGGATAGTCTTTTTTTCAGGAGTAATGTTATTGTCATCAAATTCAGCAGCATTAAATCACTGCCATGCAAAGAAAGGACTAATCAAATTTTTGGAGCCTGATAAACAAAATTTGGGGCTGATAGAGATAAATTATAAAAACAACACCCAAAGGTTAAAATCTGAAGATGAATTAGATGATATAATTCCATGTGTCAAAGTACAATTCTTAGAACACTTACAAGAGGACCATAAAAATCTTCTAGCCATCACAAGAAGTGTTGTCTTACAGTATTCTTTTTAGTTCCCCTGGCTTTGCTTGTCTTCCACAAGTAAAAAGACTCTGCTAGTTCTCATGCTTCCTGCCACTGACTCATTTCTTTCCTAAGAACATGGCTCCTTCTTGTTTTCACTCTAATTTTTCTTCATTTTGAATACACACACATACATGTATACATATACATATGTATGAATATTCTCATATGTACATCTATATATACATAAACACATACATATACACACAAAATGTATGTATATGTATATATATAATGTGTATATGTGTGTGTTTGTTTGTGTATAATCCCTTTAAAAATCCCATTCCACCATTCTGACTTGGATAATAAGTTCATAGGAAAACTAAAAGTTTGAGCTGGAAGGGACCTTAGAGGTCATATAATTGTTGCACGCATAGGTGAGGAAAATGAAATCCAGAAAAGTCAAATGAAGTGACCCTTCCAAGTCACATTGATCATAGTGGTAAAACTAGGGTCACACTGGCAATCAAGACTTAAGGCAGTCTCCATTTCCCATCAATCCCTTTGTCTCTTCTCTTGTGTGCCCATCCAACTATCTAACTTTCATGATGTCCTGTTTTGTGGGACTTGGGTTTGTCAAAATATTTAGCAAAACCAGAAGTCAGGTAGACAGGTTGATGATGAGTATAGATAACATTTATATAGTCCTTTAAGGTTTTTAAAAATGCTTTACATACATCATCTCACTTGATCACTGTAGCAAGCATGTGAGGTGGATACTACAGGTACCATTATTGTTCATACTAGATTATTCTTGACTTGTTGCCTCCACTTGATCACTCAACTTTTAACATTCTCTCTCTCCTCAACCCTCCACAACTCTGCTTCAGTCCCAACTCCTCTACTCACATTTACCTCTAAATAGACCACAAATGAAATTCTCATCATTAAATCAAATGGCTTTTTCTAAGGCCTCATCCTCCTTGAATTTGCTAAAGCATGACACGTTATTGATTACTTTTTTCTTCTGGATGCTGTTAAGACTGAGAATCCCTAGGGGATAACAGATGGCTATGTGGCAGGACATAACACTTCCACAGCTATCTGCAACTATTAATGATGTCCCTGGGATATTTAAAGTGTCAGCCCATTCAGTTGATGCTAGAATTAACATAATTTGCCATGGTGGGGAGGTATGGGTCTTGGATGTGATTGTGACAGATCTTGGAGCAGCTATTTGAATGTACAGAATATAATGGGATGATGAAGAGAAAGAATGGGATATGGAATACTTATCAGACACATGAAAAACTGGTTAAATATTGGGGAATGCCAGACTCTGTGCTAGGTATTGGGGACAAAAAGATAAAAATGAAAATAGACTCTGATCTCAAGGAACATACATTATAATGTGAAGAAAAAACATAAACAAAGGTAAGAAAATACAAGCTATAACTAAGCAAATGTCTTATTTAGGCTTTTTTTAAGGGGTGTATGATAACAATAAGGTACACGGAAGTTTCTAAGGTTAAGCATGGGCTAGTGATACCCACCTGTGTATCTAGGCAGTGAGGTGGTGCATCACAGGTCCTGGTGTCGATTTCCATCAAATGAGATCGGCATTTTGGGAGCTATGATGACCATTCCCTGGCAAATGTAAATATCTTATTGGCATAGATTTGGGCCCATAGTAATCTTCTACATGAAAAAAGAGAGCACCTGGTCGGGGTGGAGTAGGGTAGGAGTGAGAGGGATGAGTGGACATGGAATTGAGTGAGTGACTGAACTTGAGAGTGTGTAAGAGTAGGTACATATTATTTACCTTCCTTGAATTCCTGCCATACCATGCTCTCCTGGTATTCTTTCTACATCTCCAAGCCCTCATTTTTTGTCTCCTTCACTGGCTATTAATCCATGAGCTATTAATGTTAAATATATGGGTGATAGATAAGGTTCTGCTTCTTCTCTCTTTGTTCCTCTTACTCTTATTAATCTCACTCATTCCCATAACTTCAATTTTTACCTGTATATAGATGAATTATGGAATAAAATAAAGGAACTAGAGGGGAAAAACATAGTGGAGAGAACAGTATGGATCAATGGAGTAAACATTCTAGCAATACTGTCTTGAGATTATACTAAAATTAGAAATGCAAATTAAAACAATGAGGTTTCACCTCACTCCCAGTGATGACAGTAGAAAAATAGCAATTGCTGGAGGTGCTGTAGAAGACAGGCATTATTCTGGAAAGCAGTTTGAAACTATACCCCAAAAGACACTAAACAGCACATACCTTTTGACCTACCACTGGGTTACTATATACCCCAAAGAGGTCAAGAACAGAAAGAAAGAACTCTTATATGTCAAAATATTTATAGCAACATTTTTTGTCATAACAAAGAACTGGAAACAAAGTGAGTAGCCATCAATTCAGATATGGTTAGACAAATTATGGAATATAAGGTAATGGAATACTATAGTGCAATAAGAAATGACAAATATGACAAATTTAGAGAAACCTAGAAGTTTTGTATGAATTGACAGAGCATAAAATGATCAGAATCAGAACAATTTACCCAATGACCATAGAGCTTCTAATAATGTCAATACTCTGATAAATGCAATATCAATTATGACTTCAAAAGACTGATTAGGAAACATCTTTCTCATTTCTTGACAGAGAGGAGATGGACTTGAGGTAAAAATGAGATACATATTTTTTGACCTGGCCAATGTGTTTGTTTTTATCTATGCTTATTTGTTATAAAGGGAGGGTTTCTGCTTTGAAGGGGAGTGGGAATTGGTGGGTAATAATAATGATGCTAAAAAAGAAAAGAAACATTTATAAATATATAAAAGGGAGCAAAGGAAGTTCAGAAGGGGACAGAAATGGGGCAGTTTTGCTATTGGTATGTTACGCTTAATATATACCTAAAAACTATGCATAACAGAAGTTTACAACTTCATATACAATCCTCTTCTGTTTCTTGTATGTTGGAATGTTCATGCTTGTCGAGTCAAGTTCATAAGCATTTACTAAGTGCCAGGCACTAAACCAAGTGCTGGGGATACAAGGAAAGGCAAAAAAATATCCTCCTTCCAAAGAGCTCACAGTCTAATGGGAGAGACAACATGCCAAAAAAGTATAAACAACAGGTATAAAGGATAAATTGGATATAATCAACAGAGGGAGGGCTGGAAAGGGCTTTTTGCAAAAAGTGGGATTTTAGCTAGGACTTGAAGGAAGTCAGGGAAACCAAGAGACAGAGAAGAGAAGGAAAAGAATTCTAAACATGTGATACAGCCAATGAAAATGCACAGAATAGAGAGATGGACTGTATTATTGGAGGAACAGGAAGGAGGCCAATGTTACTGGATTTTTGAGTATGCAGTTATGAGTAAAGTAGAGGAAGATTGGAAAGGTAGAAAGGAGCCAAACAGATATTTGTTAAATTGATTGAAAAGGGAAATATATATATATATATAATTCTCATACAGGCTAATCAGAAGAAGAGAAAATAGATGAGGAGTTCAAGAAAGATTACAAACTTGGCACAGAGGTATAATAAAATAGAGGTAGAATATGTGATTTGGATATCTGTTAGAATATGCTCTCTCTCAAAAGCAGAGCAACTGATAAATTCTTAGCTTGTCTTAATTATCCAAAAATGTGGAAAAAGGAACAAGGAAAAATGTTATTTTGTATTCTGATTCTGATCAATATAGAGTTGCTGAAGTAGAAATGACAAACTTTGGAAGGAAGTAACCATTCTTTTTTAAGGCAGCTAGGTGACACTGTAGATGGAGCACTGGGTCTGGAGTCAAGAAGTCTTGTGTTCAAATCTGACTTCAGACTTTTCCTAGCTGTGTGACCTTTATCAAGCCAAATAGCCTCTCTTTGCCTCATTTACCTCTACTGGAAAATGGGGGTAATAAGGGTAGGGTAATAACCCTACTTCATAAGGTTGTTGTGAAGATCAAATTAGATATTTGTAAACCACTTAAAGTACCAAGCAAATAGTAACCAGCCCAAGAAAGATGGGAAGCTCTCCAAAGTGAAATTCCATAGTAACCAAAGGTAGCATTTACTATGAAGAAGACAAGGGGGAGCTACCTAAAGAGACTGGAAGGCTTCTATCAACCACTTCATATTTTGAAAAGACATTGAATATGGAAGCTAGGGGAGGTGAAAGAGAATGAATGCAAAAGCATCACAGCAGCTCTGTAAGAATAGTGTCAGAAATACTAAAACTTAAAAGAAGATGGGCTTGGATTCTTATAATCTAGCCACTGCTTAGATTCTTACAATCTAGCCAATAAGCCAATAGCTTACTAATGTTCAGACTCCTTAAGAGTCTGTCCAATATGATGGATGTTCTAATAACCTTGTCTTTGACTAAAAGAAGGCATGGGTTAAATTTTTTCAGGCAGGACCTGTGTGTTGTGATTTTGGGGTCCCAGGACCCCTGAACCCTTAAACCGCATCATTTTGGTGACCCGTATGGGGAAACTGCCTAACCCCAAGTTCTTCTCCAGCCAAGACTGGAAGGTATATAAGCCTCCCCCATCCCCTCCTTTCTTGCTCTGAAGTTGGGTTGCTTTCCAAGTACCAAGGCTTGGAGGTGCTTTTCTGGCAGACACTTACGAGGCTGTCTCGCACTCAGCCTGATACTCTCAGGCTCTCGGTCCACTGGGTCGGTTCAAGGCAATGGACCTGGGTACACCTTCTGCAGCACAGAGGACAAGGACAGATGCCCTATCGGGAAGTGTATGCCCAATTCTGTCAATTATCTTGGCACTAGGGAATTGGGGAAAACTGCAGTTGCTTTTTGTTTCCCTAAGGCTTACTTACTCCCTTCCCTCTGTGCCTCTGAATCCTCCTTCATGGAGGTTACAGGGAAAGTTAGGACAGCTAAAAATATCTTGGCAGATTCTGGAGGTTTTGTGATTGATCATTAAGGAGTTTTGAAACACTTGTACAACCTGGTCACTCCCTTCTCTTGAGTCAAGAGGGTATTTGTTAACCCCTCTCATAGGAGAAGAGAGTTTCACCTTTTACCCCTCACCTCTAATTTTGCCCTTCCTCACCTGGGAAAGGAAGGAAGAGGGAGGGGCAGCAGCTATAGCGTGGGACCCCCTAGCAATGGCCTTGGGCCCTATCGCAACCTTTGCCTGGAAGCATCACCCAGGTTCAGCACATCCTGCTCAAGGTAATGAAGCTAGCCTCCAAACTTGGGTAAGTATGCTCTTTCAAATTTGTAGTTTTAACTGTTAATGATGAGATGTTGATTCTCTGTGTAAAGTAATTTGGAAGTGCACTTAACAAAACTGAAGTCACCTGATTGGTGATGGGTTTGTTTCAAGTTTCATATTGGTGAACTTTCTGAATCAGTTATGGCAAGCAACTTTTCATAATTTGGTTACTGCTAAAATATATCAGTTATTGTTTTAATGTGTAAACTTGCCAAAAAAGTTTGTTTGGGTTATGTATGGCTTGCTGAGAATTTGCAAGTGTATAGAAATCTCTAATGATTGGCTTTTTACACCAGGACAAATTTAAGTTTGAGATGTAAATCCTGGAAAAGTTTTTCCTAAACTGTGATTAGTAAAACTTGCTGTCTGAGGTAAAAGGTCATAGGATTTTATTTTGAGTTGTCTGATGGGTCATAATCCATCAACAAGCAATAATCCACCATTTGAGAGAAATGCCACAAGCTACTCAGAGAAGGTGATACTGGTGGGAAGTCAGCATTGGGAAAAGCTGAGAAGACAATTTTAGCCTCAGTCTAAGATAGGATCCTCCTGGCTCAGTTTCCCCATTGATGGGGTATGGGCCCATCATTCAGTTTCAGAAGCCAAGACCTTTGCCCCTTTTATCAAAAGGAATTTGGCTCCCATTTGTCTACAGGCCCCAGAAAATCCTTAAACTTTTCCTTATGGACTCCTCTTATCTCCCTTTGAAAGCCCTAGCCCCACCTTTTGATCTTATGCAGATGCCTTTCAAACTTCCTCCTTCCATTTCCCTTCATTATCTATTCCCATCCTCTATTCAATCTCTCAGACCTTCCAATAGGAATTCTCAACTAGAACCTTTTCCCAGCCCCCTCCTCTGGCCACCCAAAGTTACTTTAGTGTATATAAGATCCACCCTGGCCCCCATTCAAACGCTGAGACTCTCTCATGCCCAAAAGGCCAAGGTTTTCTCCTGCCCACTCTTCCTTATGGGTGTCACCTGGCCTATATGATTTATCTCTAACAAACCTTTCCTCTGGCTGAAAGAAGATTTGGGTTGAATTCATTCAGGCAGGGCCTGCGTCCGATCGTGGGGTGCCAGCACCCCTAACCTCTAGACCTCTTCGCCCATTATGTTCCTTTGAAAAGGAATGTTACCCACCTGGCTATTCCTGAGTCTGGCTATGAGGTAGATTTGATACTGCATGGTTGGAAAACTGAATTATCTGAATCCAAGCAGAGCTAAGGATGTTTTTATCCTCTCAAAGTTGGGCCCTAAATCTAGTCCCTGCTTTATATCTGGGACCTGCAGTTTTTTCTGTCAGATTTATGTCTTCCAGACTACAGGCCATTCACCTACATTTGGTAGCAAACAGCCAATGTCCCCACATTGTTCCCTGGATGCAGCCTGTTCTCAGTTCCAGTCAACCTCCTCTTTGGGACCCCCCTTGAGGCAGGGACAGCTCTACGCCCCTTGCCAACAGGAAGCAGTTTCAGAAGCTGAGACCTTTGCCCCTTACTTCAAAAGAATTTGGGTCCAATTTGTTTGAGGGGGGAATGATGGGGTTGGGATCTGGGTCCCAGAAAGGAAAAACCCTGGACTTTCCCATGTGACCAAATCTCTGGTGGTCCCTTGAGGCTATAATCCCATCAACTGGCCTTTCATTGTGGCTACACCCAATCTCCCCTCCATTATCTTGCCTCCCTATGGCCCCAGGCCACTTCCCACCCTTGGTAATTCTATTACTTCATGGACTACTTGGCCACTCCTAGATCCCTCCCACAGGCTTTCTGTATATAAGGTCCAGCTTGTCTCCATTAAGATGCTTGGATTCTTATAATCTAGCCACTGCTTAGATTCTTATAATCTAGCCAGTAAACCAATAGTTTACTAATGTTCAGACTCCTTAAGAGTCTGCCCAATATGATGGATGGTCTAATAAACCTTGTCTTTGGCTGAAAAAAAAAAAAGAAGATGAAACTGGTATGAATAATAGGATCGGTAAAAGGGCAAGACCACTGGTAGGGGTGGACAGAACAAAGATAGGAAAAGACAGAAATGTCCAGGTTTGTTTTCTGTTTTTCTTAATAAGCGGGGCAGCATGGTTTTTTTAATCAAAAGCAAACTTTGAAATTAGGATACCTGGGTTCAGGTCCCACCTTTGACACAAATTGACTCTGAGCAAATGATGTAACTTCTCTGTGGCCTAAGCATCTCTCTAAAGACTGTAATTTGCAGACAAGGGGTCAAACTGCATTGATAGAAGTTTCTCACCAGGAGCTCCCTATACCTATGAATGTATAGATTCATTCTATTTTCCTATCTCTCTCTTTTTCAATGAAAATGCTCTTTGAAATGAAAAGGAAATAAAAATAGCAAGAAATTGAAACCTAAGATAAATGAGATGTTAGAATACTTTGTGACCCTTAATGAAGCCAAGTCAAGAGGACCAAGACAAGCTGTGTCCCAAGGTTCTAGAAGATAGGAGTCCTGAACTATTGTCATTTCTCTTAGAAAACTTATGGAGCATAAAGTCCTTCACAAATGAGTAAGAGCAATTTTTAGAGGGTAATAGAGTCTGAAAAATATAGATTGATGAGCAAATGGATGCAGAACTGCTTTAATGATTAAGCACAAGAAGTAGTAATTAATAAGTCATATCAACTTGGAAGGCCTCTAGCAGAAAGACTTAGTGGTCTTTCCTTGGCTTTTCTGTTCAGAATTGGTACCAATGACCTGAAAATGTCATGATTATCAAATTTGGAAATGACACGAAGCTGGGAGATACAGTTAACATGTTGGAAGATAACATCATGACTTAAAGAGATCTTGGGCTAGAACAATGGGCTGAATTTAGCTAGATAAAATTGAAATGAGTTAAATATAAAGTTACACTCTACAACAAATCAACTGCATAGCATTGTATGGAGGTGATCTAGCTAGATAGCAGTGCATGAAAAATGAACTGGGAATTTTAGTGAACTGAGAGCTCAGCATAATTCAGCAGTGTGATATGGCAGCCAAAAAAGCAATGCAATCTTTGGCTATATTGAAAAGTCTAATGAACAGATCAAGTTTGATGGTGGTTCTACTCTGTTCTGCTTTGGTAAGACTACTATAAAATTTATGTTCATTTATGGACACCACATTTGAGGAAGGGAATGGAGAAGTTGTAGAATATTCAGGGAAGGCTGACAAGAATGTTGAGGAGACTCAACAACATATTATATGAAGATTATCTAAAGTAATTGAAGATGCTCAGCCTAGAACAACAGACTTAGGGAGAACATGATAGCTACCTTCAATAATCTATTTTTTTTTCATATGGAAACAAGATTAGACTTTTTCTGTCTGTCCTCAGAGGCAGAACTAAAAGCAATAGGTAGAAGGTTGTACTGGGGAAGATAAATTAACACATAAACTAAAAATTAAATAAATTTTAAAATAAACAAAATGAAAATTATCTCATAATTAGAGCTCTTAGAATGAATAGGTTTCCATTGGAGACATTTAAACAGAGGTTTACTGACCATAAATCAAGGATGTTGTAAAGAGGATAGTTGCACAAATATTAGTGAGATTATTTTTATTTTTGCTTTTGTTGTGGAAATGGGGGTTAAGTGACCTGCCCAGAGTCACACAGCTAGTACATGTCAAGTGTCTGAAGCTGAATTTGAACTCAGGTCCTCCCAACTTCAAGGCCAGACCTCTAACCACTGTACCATCTAGCTGCCCCATATTAGTGATATTATTATGACTCCCAAATTTCTATTTCCATCCTTGACTTTTATCCTGTGCTCCAGGCCCAAAGTTAATATGGGTCACAGACCACGTCCATGTGTATGTCTCGCCTGAACCTAAAAATTGATATGTCTAAAACCAAATCCATTATATCCCTTAAAATCTGTTCCTTTTTTTTTTTTTGATGTCACTATATCTCTCTTTGACAGCCATTCAGTTCATGTTTTAATTTCAAAATTTTGGATTTATCTTTAGTTTTTCCTTCTTTTACTTACTAAATCTTTAACTTCTATTTCTACAGAGACAGAGATAGAGCAACTAGGTCATGTAGTAGATAGAGAGTTGGACTTAGAAGTCCTGAGTTCAAATCTAACCTCAGACACTTCCTAGCTGTGTGACTCTGAACAAGTCAATTAATCTCTCTCTGACTTAGTTTCTTCATATGCGAAATGGGGACAATAATAGCATTTACCTCCCAGGGTTGTTATAAGGATAAAATGAGATATTTATAAAGCATTTTGCAAACTTGAAATCACTACACAAATTCTAGCTGCTCATCACGATCATGATCATCATCAACATCATCATCATCATCATCATCGTCATCCTTTCTGGCATATATTTTGTCTCCATCTGCTTCTATTGCTCTTGCACCACCGTATTGTAGGCTTTCATTACCACTCATATGCAACATTAAAATAGCTTTCTAGTAGATCTTTTTTTTTTTCATTTTCTTTCCACTATAATCAATTCTTATCACTGACAAATTTATCTTTTTTATGCATTTTTCTGGTCATTTCACTCATCTGCACAAAATATAAATAGTAGATTTGGAGTCTTGAGTTAGAATCTTAAACTCTATTTACTGCATTAAGCAAGTCCCCTAACCTCTCTGGGCTTTTTTCATATCTATAAATTGGAGGAATTGGACTATATTCAAGGCTCATTACAGACTTGGCCATCCTTTCTTTCCCATGTTACTTCATGCTATTTACCTTTATGTGTTGTATGCTACAGTCAAGCTGAACTACTAGCTCCTGAAAAACATGCCCTGTACTTTCTCATCCCTATACTTTTGGCTCAAGATATTTCCTATGCCTAAAATTCCCTCTTCCTTCCACCTACACTATGTACTACCTGTTGAATTCTGATTTTTTTTTAATGTTCAACCAAAATATTATCTGTTCCATGAATCCTTGCAGTATGGGCCTTCCTCTCCTTGAGTAAAATATAGTCCTTTGCTTTTATCTTCTTTATACACTCATGTATTTTTTCTACTCTGTTTTGATTTTTCATCCTGCTATAAGATGATGAGTTTAATGAGGGTGGGGACCATGTTATACTTAGAATTTCTATTTCCCCCACCCCTTAATATACTGCTCTACCCACAGCAGGCATTTAATAAGTGTTTGCTTAATTGAAAAAAATGAATCAGAGTTAGTCAGAGAGAAGTTGAAGATGGAGGGGATGAAATGGAAAAATATAGCTATTTTGTGGAACAAATTGTATACCTTTCTTATAAAATTTCAAAACTAAAAATTTTTAGCTTTAAATGATGTAAAAAAATTAATGGTGGGAGAATTTTATTTTCTTATAAAACTATTTCCATCCCTCAAGTATCATATGGACTTGTGTAGATTTTTTATTTTAACTTGACAATTGTAACTCTTAGACACATATTGCAAATTAACAATGAATTGGACCTAGAATTGAAGAGTATGAGAAGAATGGGCTGGAATTCCTTTGAGAAATTGCAAAGTCCTTTTAATGACCTCGAGATTCCCCCTAAACCAAATTCCCATCTCTTTAATACCAAATATTCTTTTGTATGTTGTGTGGCAGAAAGTAACAGAACACTCCAAAATCTAAAAAAAAAAAGATTAAAGTGGAGGCTGATTCTGAGGAAAAAAGAGAGGCAGATAGTGGGCATACGCAGACTACATTATATGACAAACATGAAATTCCTTACGACAGAAATATCATAAGACACATCATCAAAAGGTATGGTTGAGAAATAACATGAGTTGATCACATAGTGAAAATAAGTGATAACTAACAAAGAGCATACATGCTCCATAGGCTCAGGCAAGGTGGACGCCCCGTGTAGATCATACAGAAGGACATGGACAAGAATCTTTTTTGTTTTGCTTTGGTGAGGAAATTGGGGTTAAGTGACTTGCCCAGGGTCACAAAGCTAGTAAGTGTTATGTGTCTGAGGCCAGATTGGAACTCAGGTTCTCCTGACTTCAAGGCCAATGCTGTATCCACTGTGCCACCTAGCTGCCCCAACAAGAGTCTTAAATTGATAGGTTACAATATACATCACTGGAGAGAAGACTTCCTATTAATGTGATCCACCTCATAGAGTAATAACATAAATCTATCAACAAAATTTTGAATTTATGGGACTGAGAGATTCAATTTCAAAATAACTGAAAGCATTTTCAGACAAAAGTCTAGCATGTGAAAGGTGGTAGGACTTTAAGTATGATGTTACAACAATAATTGTTCCTAAAAGCCTAGCTTTCAGGAGGCTGGACCCAGCTAAAAGAAGAATCCAATAAAGAATATCTTGGAGATCTAGAGCAATCAGCCCCCTAATCAATGAAGAAACCAAAGCCCCCTTTGAGTCTGTAGTCCATCAAAAGGCTACACAAGTTCTGTCTACATGAAATAGGCACAAAAGGTTATTGGACACATAGAGATGCAGTCACTGAGCCAGGGGATCAGCACCATCTTTGATTTGCCTGGACCTTTAAGACTAGGAAGATCTGCAAATGTGGGGTTGGCCAGGGAAAATCTAAATCATCCTTTGCAAAGACTGTAGTTCACAGAAAACTTCTCTCATAAGAAGCATCTGGGACCCCAGTCTATTTCTGCTGCATCTGCTTCAGCTTTTTATTCTACACTCAGTCTCTCTCACTCACTAATCCATCTTTTTAATCCCCTTTGTTATATGTTGGTCTGCTACCCCAACTGATCCTGTTGTAAACCCCTGCCTGGGACCAAAGCCTTATTGCTTGTCTTGCCAGTGATCTAACCAATTTTAATCTTGGTCCTTCTCCCTGCTTCTCATGTAATGTGCTCTGTTTCAACTATCTCACCAGTTAGTCTTTTCTATCCTAATTGAACTTTTATCAAACCCACCTCAAAAAAAAAAAAAGGCAGCAGCAATTCAATTCTATTAGAAATGATTAATGATTAATTAGAAATGATTAAAGGAAAGGGGGGAAGGGACAATTTTCTAAGTTTTGCAAGTATAGAGACAGGGAAAACTTGATTGCATGACAGAGAGGTGAAGAGAAATACTCCAAAGCTGAGATGGTACTAATTTTTTTTTCAATTTCTGGGAAGAAAAAGTAAATCACTTTGTAAAGAGAACAAGGGGTTGGACTAGATGACCCTTTCACTAGATCCCTTTCAATTTATGGATTCTGTAATTCTAAGTCCTAGTAGGACAGCTAATTGTAGAGTGCTATAGGACTGACTGCCATCTTAACTGAGGTTTCAATGCATCCTAGGCATGTAAAAAATCACATTAGAATTTGGAGGGGAATTAAAGATAATCTAATCCAATCCCTTAATTGTATAGAATTGGAAGCTGAGGCCTAGAGAAATTAACTTGCCATTAGTTAAGTGAATTAATGATTCTTAATCTCTTCCTTATAAAAGATAAAGTCTATGAATTGTGATTCTGTATGTGATGAATAGCTTCCTAATTTCATAAAGGAAGTCAACAGGAAAATAGAATTAACATTATATTTATAGTAAATTTTTATGAAATGCACTTGCTCTTTAAATGAAGAAATACGTTTGTCATTTACCATCTTTAGTAATATGTCCTTGAAATTGTTCTAATAAAGAAAATTAATAATATATACACCAGAATTTTATAAAAATATTTTTCCACAATCCAAGAATAGCCTTAATATCATTAAAATAATTTAAAATAATTTAAAGATCAGCACTTTTTTAAACACATCCCAGATGGAGTTCAACATTCAAATATTAGAAACTTTCATTATAAATCTAAATAGCAAAGGGTTTCAGAATGCCTTTTTCACTATTTGACAAATTTTCATTGTGAAGAGGCAAAAGTAAATAATTTTCTTGCCTTCTTTAGATCTAAACAGTGCCGAACATGACTCATACCTCCAATGACCCCTTTTTCTTTGATCAGCTCTGTTGTGCCACTGGATGGATTAGATGCCATCACCTTGGATGTATTAATAGATTCCAACAGGGAGACAAATTCTAGAAAATTGGATTCATTTGGAATTTGCCCTTCCTTAGCCTCCAGGTCAGATTTAGAAGTTGGCAATGTCTTCTCCTTATCACTTGGGAGTTCTGTGGGAGTTTTACTTAATAGAACATCTGTCCCACTATCCACACTGAGGACACGAGCATGTCTTTTTTCATGAACTGTTTTACAAGATGATGGGTCAAGACTATCCTGCCCTTCCTTGTCCACTTCCATTTTGCAGGTCAGATTAGATGCCACCAGTGGAGTTGTTTCCAAATCGCCAGTTGGGGTAACATTGCATTCCTTTGCTGCATTGTCCAGCTCTCCAGATTCATAGCCAGAGCATGGATTAGAAGAAACATCCACCATTAATCTCTCTGAAGTCTTTTCTCTTTCACTAATTTCTGGACAAGCATTACCTCCACCATCTTCTGACAATTCAAAGGTGATCACAGGAATTCTGATCTGTTCATTGTTTTGAGGATGAGTTACATCTGTGACAGATGGGTGAGCATCTGGTCTTGTTCCCATTTTCTCTGTGCCAATCACTTTCAAATGTAGGGAACTTTCTAATTCAGTCATGGAGTTGGGAGTACTGCTCATTGTGATAACTATTTTGATGGGTTCATGCAGACTCAAAGGTTCTCCAGGGAGAGAACTATCAACAAGAGTGATGGCAACCTCACTGTCTGAACAGTCAGCTTCCTCATTTAAAGATTGATCTGCCTGACAGGAACTGTTCACTGGCTCTTCCTCCACCTGTTTGTTGATGACAGTGTTACACTGAGGACAGCTACTGCTCAGGCTGTCCTGAGGGGATCTACTTTGTAATTGTTCTCTTTTGGAACCCTTTGGCTGGCTTAAAGGTTCTGTGATTAGCACTGAATTCTCACTTCCCCAGGGCTGGAAAGCAATACCAGTTCCTAGTACATCACATTGAGACAAGGAGAGATGTGGCAACTTTTTCATCACCTCTTTGCCCACCAAAACATCCTCTGATCTGTGGTGATGAGGACGCTCTACCTTTTCTCCTTTTCCTCTTACTTCATTATTGATCACTGTTTCCATGGCAACTGGCTTCACTAATATTGCTGCTGTAGTCACGGTATCTGACATGTTTGCTGTAGAGACAGGTAAATTTTCTGTCTTGATACATGGTGAGGTAGATGACACTGGTGCTATAGGCTGATCTTCTGATAGAATGACACCTGGAATAGACAAACAGTCTGTCACTGACCAGCACCTGAAATGCATAGTATCCCAATGCATCAAACACTAATGAAAAGTAAAAATAGACCAGCATCAAAGACAGGTGAAAGCTTGAAATGGAGGAGAGAAAAGCCTCCATCTTGAAACTGTTTTAAAATTACAATCTTTAACTGCATTCCAGACACCCAATTTTGTACCTTATGGCACTTGGTTTTTGTTTCATGACTGAATCTGAAGGAGAATAATTATGACTTGCAAATTTGTATAAATGATTCATGGAGCATCCAAAGCACTTTCACATATGCTAACAAACACATTTCTGTTGGTGATGAAAACTGCCTAAAACCAAATTTATTTCTTTCCCCCAAAAGCCAGTTTTTCCTGCTGAATAGAGAATTCTATGACTATAAATGGTGCTATTATTCTCCTAATCTCCCAAGTGTAAAACCTAGGTATCTTCATTGATTCTAATCTCTCCCTTGAGCTCCACCAAACATTTAAAATTCTTCCTTCAGGCCATTTCTCAGATTTGTCGTTTTGTTTCTTTTTCCTCTACTACCATCCTAATTCAATTGAAATAAATAATAAGAAGTGAATAGCCAACAAGGCACAAATTCATTGCCAATCTTGGAGTCAGGAATACCTAAATTTAAGTCTGCTTCTGACATTCTAGCTATGTGACCACAGGCAAGTTATTGAACCTCTCAGTGAACCAAATACAGTTATCCCTTCCACATGGGAGTGGTTAAGGGTGTGGTGCCCCAAAGATCTGGAAAAACCATATAAAAATTTTTGGCCCTCTCTTCATGCCACAGAAAAAGTATGAATTTTTTCTTTTCTTTTATGGGGTGGTCACAATGCCTTATTGTAAAATTTGGGTTGATATTATATAATACCATACATATATTTTATGCATTTCTGAATTTCTAAACTTTTTCTGTGTCATCAGCTGGCCTTTGTGTATTGTCTGAAAAACTTCCAACCAATTCCCATTTAATTTCTTATGATGACCTGTGATATATAGAAATCATGATGGGGAAAGTTGCGATGTGGAAGGGATAACTATAATTCTTTAAGACTCTAAGTTGTTGATTATTTGACAATTTAAATCAGTTGAGGTGGTTTCCATACTTGGAGTTCCTCACACTGACTAAATCACAGGTTTGATAACAAAAACTCAAGATTCAGGCTTTAGAACTTTAAGTTCACAAATCACTTTACATAAATTATGTAATTATGTAGATCATATACACATTATATAAACTTCAAAATATCTATGAAAAGTGCTACAGATATTAATATTCTATTTTACAGATGAAGAAAGTGAGGCTTAGAGAGGTCAAATCTCTTGCCCGTTTAGCTGGTGACAGAGATTAGATACGAACCCAAATTTCCTGACTCCAAGTTCAGCGCTCTCCCTACCATGATATATTTTATCAAGTACTTATTATAGGCAAGGTGCTATCCTAGGTACTGAATTTCAATACTATCACCTAATATTTCAAATAGAAGTCACCTAAACTGGATTCATTATCTCTAGTCTATTCCTCTTAGAATTTATCTTGTACTTTGATTCCAGATTAATGTTTATAAATTAAAATTAAAACACTCTTCAATCATCTCCTTCTCTTGAACAAAACCATTCAATGTCTCCCTGTTTCCTATAAGGTCCAAACTCCTTAGCTTAGCAGTTAAAGTCCTTCACAGTTTTGCCCCTATCTTTTCAGTATTATCTCCCACTACTCCTCTAAATATCTTCTCCACTTTAGCTGTGTGACCACAGGAAAGTTATTTAACTCCTCAGTGAACTAAATACAGTTATCCCTTCCACATGGCAGTGGTTAAGGGTGCAGCACTCTTCTAATAGTCTTCCACCCTCCCCAAATGTGTTGTTTTTCTGCACCTTTGAGCTTGTTATTTCTTTTACATGGAATTTATTTTCTTCATCACTTCTCTATCACCTGCTGGTATCTAATCCATTTAGTGCACAGCTGAAACCTTACTTCCGTCATTAAGATTTTCCTCGATAAATTCTCATTCTCTCTCCCCCTCCCCCTCCCCCTCCCTCCCTCTCCTTCTCCCTCTCCCTCTCCCTCTCTTCTTCCCTCTCTCCCTCCTCCTCCTCTTCCCTCTCTCCCCCCTCCCCTAAAATCCTAAATCATTTATTATTTGTATAATATCACTTGGCATTTACATAATACTGGAGGCATGTGTTTTATATCACTAACTAACTTATAATCAATCAACAACCATTTATTAAGGACTTACAATGTATTAGGAACTGTTCTAGGTACTGAGCACATAAAGACAAGGAAATTCTCTTATTCTTCCCTCATTTTAAATACCTAGAGGACAAGAACTGTGTTTTATTATTATTTTTTTGTCAGCTACTGCTATCTATCTCTGATACTACACTTGAGGTGCGAGGGAAGAAAATATCTTAGAAATCACATTCTGAGCAAGATGTTCAATTTTGTTGTTGCTTTTTGCCTTACTTTGTATCTCAAGTGCTTAGCACTGGTCTTGGTCCATAGTAGTTGTTTAATCATAATAATAACTAAACATTTATATAGCACTTACTATGTTCTAAGCACTATGCTAAGTGCTTTACAAATATTATCTCCTTTGATCTTCATGGATGCTATCTGCTATTATTATCCCAGTTTCACTGGTGAGAAAATTAAGGCAAAGTTAAATGCATTGCCCAGGGCCACATAGCTAGTAAGTGTCTAAAGCCATATCTGAACTCAGGTTTTCCTGATACCAGGTCCAGTGCTCTATGCAATGCACCAGCTAGCCTTCCCCAAATTAATTATTATTAAAATTTACTTATCAATGCTTATCAATGATTATTAATAGATAGTTGTCCACTTGGCTTGACTTGTTGAAGTAAGCAAAATTTGGGGACAAAATATAATTATGGGACATAATCTTATCTAATTGACCCAATCTATAGATCCTCTTCCAGAAAACACACCCACAAACACGTACACAATGAAGCTCTGTTGTTTAAATCTCATGGGAAGAACACAGAGAATCCACACAAAATCACAGAGAATGCAAGATCATTATGAAAAGCCAGTACCACTATGGAAGCTGGAGCTACTTCTTTTTTAAAAATTTTTTTAAATTTTATTTTAGGCAATTGGGTGGAGCTACTTCTGACCCAGTCCCAATTTGTCCTCTCTTCTATGTACCTAAATGATGGTCCAATGCAAGTAATCTAAACAGTCACCAGTGACAGTGAAACTCGGACATTGTCTTGTAAGTACCACCTTCAATCATTGTCTTATATCACAACCAAAGCCAGATCATTCCATTCATTCACTTAAACATTCATTCAACAAACACTTATTAAGCACCTACTATCTACAGAGCATTGTCCTAGCTACTAACAAGGGAGATTTAGATTTTAAATAAAGCATGGTTCCTTTCCTAATGAAGGGTACAGTCTAGAAACTGGCTAAGGCACAAAAACAGATAACTGTAATATAAAATATTTCATGAAAAGTGCATTAAACTTCAGAGGACCTTATAGTGAAACATATTCCTGTGTTTCAGGAGAGAGGTATTGGACAATACATGCAGAGTGAGACCATGTTGATTTGTTTTGTTTCACTGTTCTTTGTTATAAGGGGGCATTCTAATTGGGGGAATGTAGGCCTTGGGAATGGAAAGTGATGTGAAAAACGTGGCATTAATAAAAGATTCTTTAAAAAGAAAAGTGAATTAGCACTTCGTTCTGCACCTTTATATGTGAGAGCCAGGCTTAACCTAGGAAATGACATTTGAGTTGTGCTTTAAAATAGGGGCAGCTAAGTGGTACAGTGGATAAGTGGCCCTGGAGTCAGGAGGACCTGAGTTCAAATCTGACCTAAGACACTTAACACTTACTAGTATGTGACCCTGGGCAAGTCACTTAACCCCAATTGCCATAAAAAAAAAGAAAAAAAGAATGGATAAAAATTCGATAAGGAAAGAAGGGCAGGGAGGACATTTCAAGCATGAGAATAGCATTTTCCCACATGGACTTGGGAAAGTTCAGGGTTTATTCACACAATAGATAGTCACACAGAGACATCCCTACTCTGACTTGTAAATTCCTCATGTAGGCATTTAGGCAGGCTCCAGACACATTTCCTTTACTACCTTGCCAGAGCAACCACAGGCACACTCTCCTTTTGCTTACCCTTTCAAAACTTCTCAACTCTTGAATCATAATGAAATCATTTACTGCCATTGCTACTGGAAAAAAATGTGTCAATTTATTCCCCTATGGTACTACTCACCAAAACCGTAACCTTCTAAGCCAAAATATCCCTCCCTGGGCACCGCTCCCCAACATGTGTTGTTTCCACTTATTAGAATATAAGTTTCTTAAGAACAGAAACATCTTTGTTTTACATTTGGATCCCCAGTGTTTTGCACATAGTAAACACTTCATAAATGCTCATTCATTCTATTCATTGAGAATCTACAACTAAGCAGTTCAACTAGGTAGTATCCTCTGCCTTTCAATCACTTCCCTCTTTTCTTTTTACTGTTCACAACTAGATATTCATCAATTTTAGGTCATCCCTAGATGTTTCTTCTGCTGAATGCTCCTATACAAAGTCATACAACTGTGCTAAGTCCACTATAAATAAATATATTTAATCTCAACAGGATTCTTGGTGCTTCAAGGTGATTGGTTTATTTTCCCTGACTTATTTTCCTCTGTCATGTTCTCTATAGGGACTACCTCTTATTATCTCCTCAAGCCCCCAATGCCATCTCTGCCCCTCTCTCTCAGTAGATGACCACATCTCCTACTTTATAGAGAAAATGAAGATCTGCCTTGTTCTTTCCTCCTTTTTTATTTTGGATACCTCCAATTGACCAATAAATGAAAAGAAAATCATTTGTAAAGTGCCTAGTAGGTGCTATCTATGCACTGGAGATACAAAGACCAAAACAGAACAGTCCCTACCCTCAAGGAGTTTGTGTTTTGTCAAGAGAGACACACAAAATATATTCATGATAATTCTGTTATTTGGTGGGGGGGGGGGGGAGAATGGGAAAGCCCTACTAGCTGAGGGAATCAGGAAAAGCCTCATATAGAAGTTAGAGCTTGAGCTGAGTCTTGAAGGAACCTAGGTATTCCAAAATGTAGAAGCACAGAAGGAGTACATTCCAGGCATGGAGGATAGCTGATGCAAAAAAGGCCCTGGAGTCAGGAGATGGAGGGTCATGGGTAAGCAACAGCTTGAAGGTCAGTTTGGCTAGACATTATCAAGACATATTAAAATATGGTGGACCCTAGACCAGCAGTGGTGTCTGGTAAGGATCTGGCTCAACCCAGGAAAGGATCCACTCCTTCAGCAGAGACACTGTTCCCTAGGGGGAGCAAACCTGGAAGAATAATGGAGTGACTCATCTGTCACTGATGGCACATCCTACAGTGAGCTTCCTGAAATAGAACACAGTCTGTCCAAGAGGGTAAATCTTCTCCCCTCCTTGAATTCTGCTTCTCTCATCCCTGGCTCCCACCTTCCCTCTGACTCCTGGTGTGTGCCACTTGACCAAGTGAGAACTGTGCCAATAAGCTGGCAAAGAGAAGTTTAGTTATTTTAATGTACTAATACTGGGATGGTAGACAACTGATTTACAGAATAAAATACAAACATTACTTATGTTGTCATTCAAGGCTCTCAAACTCAGGCCTGGGCTTCCTTCCTAATTTATCTCCCACAAGTCTCCCTGCAGGTAATCTTCACTCTAATGTTAACTGAAAGGTTAACTAATTCGTTGGTTGCTACCAAACAAGCAAACAAGCAAATGGATTAAGGGTCTACCACATGCTGAACACTGTGCTACCTGCTGGGGATAGGAAGACAAAAATAAAAGTTTTGCATTCAAAGGACTGACGTTCTGAAGAAGGAAACAACAAGTATATCCATAAGTACGCACAAGGTAAATGCAAGGTTATTTGGGAGGAGAGACATGAGCAGCTGGGAGGACCAGGAAAGATACCATTCTCCTTGCCTTGAAGCCTCTCCCCCTTCTCTCCATTTCATCAACATCCTGTTCTTCATGCAAACCTTGCTTTAGTTTCACGTCCTCTGTGAATGCTCTCCTTACTACCCCAGTTAGCTTAGATGTGATCTCTCTTGCCTCCAAAGTCATAGCATTCATTTGACATTATTACTGTATGTGAAGCTTTATGGTTGTTAACTAATTTTGACATTTAACTTATCTTTCCAAAGAGAATCTAATTTCTTTAATATCAGCTTCTACCTCATACCTCTTGCTTTTCCTAGCACTTAGCACAGTGCCTTCAATCAATCAATAAACAAGCATTTATTAAGTGTCTGTCAGGCTTATATACTATTCTTGATATTTGTCAGGCCCAGTTCTAGCCCTGGAGATAAAAAGATAAAAATTAAACATATTTTCTATCAAAAGAGACAATGGGCACATAAATATGAAACACATGCAAGATAATTACAAAGTAATTTTGGGAAAGGGGAAGGCACTAATAGCTGGGGAGATCAGGAAAGGCTTCACATAGGTGTATTAGAACAGTTATGAAGAATATGAGGAATCTTAGGAGGCAGAAGTGAAATTGAAGTATATTCTAGGCATGAGGGACAGCCAGTGCAAAAGACAGAAGATGGATTGTCATGGAAAGAACATCAAAAGGTTAATTTGGCTGGACCCTAGAGTGTGAGAATGGGAAGAATGTGTAACAAGGTTGAAAATGTTGACTTGGGCCAAGTGGTAAAGAGCTTTAAAAATTACACAAAGGAGCTTATAATTGGTCTTAGAATCAATAGGAAGTTATTGTAGTTTACTACTATGTTCCAGATATTATGTTACATGCTGGGGATAAAAATACCAAGAAAGCAGGAAGGAAGGAAGGACAGAAGGAAGTAAAGAAGGAAGAAAGAAGAATTCTTACCTTAAATGAGCTTATATCCTATCAATTAGGAGGCTACTGCAGATGATAAGAAATGATAAGGGAAGGAAACAACAGGGTGTCTTTGTGGGTTTAGAAATGGGGGGAGGGATGTGAAAGATAGTGTGAAAGTAAAAACAGCAAGATCTGACAATTAACCAGATATGTGACATGAAGGAAAAGGATGAGTCAAGGATAACACTAATTGAACTCAACTAACTGATAGGATAGTATTACCCTTGATATAAAAAGGGAAATTGGGAAATTGGGAATGAGTTTGGGGGAAAATATGAGTTCTTTTTTTAGATATGATGAGCCTGAGGTGCCTATGGTATATTCAATTTGAAATATCCAATAGTCAGTTGGAGTTGCAGGAATGGACCTCAGCAGAGAGACTAGGAATACACACACACACACACACACACATGCGCGCGCACACACACACACACACACACATATATAAAATGCACACACACATATTTGAGAATCCTCTGCATGGAGATAGTAACTAAATCTATGGGAGCTGATGAAATAAAATGAGAGAGTATACAGAAAGAATAGAAGAGGACTCAGAGCAGAGTATTACACATAGATAAGTGTCTGTCCATTGATTTGTCTTTAATTATATGCTGCTTTGTGACATGTCTTGAAATACTGGTTTGTTCAAATGATTGCTTTGAAGCTTCTTAGTGATCATATCATTTTACAACTACTCTATTTATTTTTAATATGAAAAAACTGGGGCCTCAAAAAGATATATGACTTGCCTAAGATCAAATATTTAGAAGACATGTGATTGAATTAGGATTTGAACCCAGGAATTCTGACTCCAAATCTCCTGCACCATGCTGAGACTATTTCACATATATATATTTCTTGTTTCTCTAACTACAATAGTTACTATATCAACTATTTTTACATTACTTTGCAATCATCCCAGAGCCCAAGACAACATTGGGTATGTAGCAGGGACTCATTAAATTCTTGTGGAATGACTGCTGAATGCCAGTTTGGCTGATTTTGATAAATGTTTATATTGATCATTTCAAAACAATGTAATAGCATGTAACCTGATATTCTTCAATATTTCTAATCTTGCCATCTGTTTTCTGTTGGGACGACATAGTTGACTTTGATGAACTCAATAACACCACAAAGTTATACTGTTAATATGTGCCTACATGCTAATGTTCTGTTTGTATTGATGACATGAGAGCATGACCCCTTCCCCAAGATCAATCGACTTATAGGCCTCCGTGAAATTATTCTTTTTTTATGCAGCTATACTCAAGCATGTGACAAGGAATTTGGTGAGTGAATATATTTGCAGTCATTTGGAAAGAAGATCTTCTACCTTAATAGACCACAATGTTCCATGGCAGACTTTGAGAGATTTATTAAAAAAAACAATGTATGCTGTGAGTTTGTCCCAGATATAAAGATAAGCAGTAAAATGTCAACTTATTTTGAAACTATATATATCTGTGGATTGATAATCTAAAAAGTATTCAGAACTTGGACCCACATTTACTTGAGAAGAATTTCACACAACCAAAAATCTTCCCTAGCAATATGAGGGAAGTAGCCCCTGAATCTTATCTGCATGATGCTGCAAATCAAAGCACTCACTCACATATTCATACTGCAAAAACAAAGTTATGTTAAGAAAACCAACATGGCTTCTGGTAGTAGAAAGAATCTCTTATCAGTTATATGGTACCATTTGAGAATGAAGGGAGGCATACTGAAACAAATTGCTTTTTTAGTGAAATGAAGGAAGACAGAACAAACACTCAAAGATAATAATGTTAGGAAGGATGAGCAATTTGGGATCGTAAAGATCCAAGCTGATGCGTGGGGCCACTAAAAGGCTAAATCTCTTGTTCATGGTCACAGCTATTATGTATTAGAGGCAGGACTTGAAACCAGATCAACCTGATTTCGAGGCCAGCTCTATATCCACTTCTCGATGTACCTCTCAAGAATTATTTATCTATGCAAATTATTTTTTTAAATAAGGAAAGTTTTCAGAGATAGGTGGAAGCAATAACCTTTTAAAGATGAACTAACCAGAATGCTACATAATTTGTCTCACTCATTTTTCAAAGTACATGCCACAGGAAAAATACTTGACATCAGTGACTTAGTGATACTATTTTCATTTGTCATTGGACAGTGTTTCTGAGGCAATGATTTTGACTAGTAAATTGATCTAAACAAATTTGAACATGACATAATTTCTGATGAGAAAGGTTTAAACTGAATTTTTGTTGTTTGTTTGGTCAGTTCAATCGTGTCCAACTCTTTGTGATCCCATTTGGTGTTTTCTTGCCAAAGATACACACGTGATTTGCCATTTTCTTCTCCAGCTCCTTTTGCAGATGAGTAACTGAGGCAAACAGGGTTAAGTGACTTTCCCAGGGTCACACAGCTAGTAAGTGTCTGAGGCTGGATTTGAATTCAAAATGATGAATCTTTTTGACTCCAGGCCCAGCACTCTATCCACTGTGCTACCTAGCTGCCCGTAAACTGAATAACATATTTAAAAAAAGAACTAAAATAATTATTCACCATTGAACTCATTCCTCTCCAGGCTCTCCTCCTGATTTTCAGGACTTTGCATCATGACTTTCTCTACAAGGGCATCTCTTCCTCCCTGTTTTCCAGTCCTCTTGTATTTACTGTCTTCATCCATTAAAATGTAAACTCCTTGAGGGTAGGGTTCTGTCTTCTTTTAACCATTACAATTGTATCCCCAGTGCTTAGCACAGTGCCTGGCACATAGTAAATGCTTAATAAATGTTTTATTTATCTATTTACCTATGGGCAATAAAGACACTATACCTTTCAGATCTTCAACTGTCTCTTGTGCTGGCAATTCCTATACAAAAGAAATGAAAAAAAATCAATATTACTTAAATTGAATATATTTTTTATCAGGAGTTTATAAACCATTTATTGAGCAGATGGTATTTTCAAAGTGCTGTAAGGGGCAGACAGTATAGTCCCTGTCGTCAACAAGCTTATGATCCAGTGGGTAAAGCAAGACTATCACAGATATATTCATATCTACACAATTAATTATAGCTGTGCAAATATAGAGACATGCACAAATTATTTTAAGAAGTGAGAAGGAAAAAGGATAGAACAGAAATGTAGTGGAGTGATTTACAGGAATGAGAACCAGGAGTTATTTTCGAAAGAATGTAAATTGTAGGATTTTGAAGGGAAGAAGGAACGAGGTTTTATGGAAAGAAGTACAGGAGGCATTCTTAGTACAAAGAATTGCATAATTGATGATTCCAAAGTGAGAAAGAAGAGAATGTGCAGGATCATAGCTAAGTTTTTCCTGTCAAAGTTAAAACACTGCAAGTGTAGAGAAGAAAATTTCTAAAAGTATCCTCCAAATTTTAGTGCAATGTTAAACTTTCATAGCTTGAGAATATGAGGACACTGTAGATTTATAGTAAGAAGTCAATTTGTAAGGGCCTAAAAGTTCATGACTAGTAATTTAAATTAACATGTGAAAAACTCCTTGCAGACATATTTCCTCTCTTTACAAGGCAGAAAAATCAGTCTTATTAGGTGACAACAACAATAATAATATTTGTCTTCTACATAGTTTTTGGTCTGGGCCCATGATTTCATTGATGTAGGAAACCCCTGAATGATGAATTCTTTCCACCAATGCAAATTGACACTTGTTCTACAACTTGAAGTCACAGTGCCACTTGGGGGCAGAGCTTTTTAGTGACTTGCCTAGGGCTACACAGCCAATATATGTCAGAGGAAGGACTTGAACATAGGCCATCCTGTCTCCAAGAGCTACTACTTTGCCTCCCATCACACGTTTCAACAAAATGTACTGCTGGGAAATTTGCAAAGTGCTTTACAGACATCAAATGTGATGAGCCTCAGAATAGCCCTGGGAGGTAGTTGTTACTGGCAATATTACTCCCATTTTACATTTGTGAAAAAGGAGGCTCTAAAAGGTTAAATGTAAGCCCAAGTTGATAAAAAAAATACCCAAGATGCAAATTTACACACCAGTTACCATCTAGTTTGTATCAATGGTGGCATTTGAGCTCAAGTCTTCCTGACTTCAAGATTGACACTAATAGCTATGTGAGTCCACTTTTATTTAACAGGCAGATGATTCTGTCTTCAAATGAATACAAATCAGTACACATACAACAGCACCACATAACATAAATCTTCAATATATAGTCTTGTTAAAAGGTAAAAATGAATTCTGAAATAAAGTGAGAACAATTATATAGTAAAAGAAGATACTAACCAATAAGCCAGAAGAATGATGAGAATTTATGCTGTGTCCTCTTGAGCTACAGTGGAGTGGAGGGGTAGAGAGATTTTGATTGACCTCTTCTATTTTCCCATTATTGGTCTGTCTATTATTGCTGATGCAAAAACATGAAGAGAAAAAAATTAAATCAGAGATATTGCTAAAAAAAAAAGGATAATTTTCATGGTTCTGTAACAAAACCAATTTCTTCCAGTCTGTTTTGTCATCATATATAAACATGAACAGGTACTTTGTTCTTACTCTTTAGAATTTCAAGGCAAATTTAAAGCACTGAGTTAGAAAAATAATACCAAAGTAAAATAGTCTGTTTGTCACAACCAATTTTTAGATCAAATTCTAAGTCTTATCATAAATAATCAGGCTGGTTTGCTGAAAAGATGCTTCATATTTATATGATTTTTGCTGGGAAAAAACAAGGGGAATAAATATGGACATAGAATTATATGTAACATATAATTACAAATATAACTAACATCAGATATATGTAAATACAGTCATGTCTACTTACTGAGCATAGATTTACAAACTGAATCAATGGATAAGGAAAAATGAAACCATCAAAATAAGCATTGCATTATAGAATGATTCCATAAGGTGCGATAGTTACCTAGGACTCTTGTGATGAATTATATTTTCACTATTAGCCTCTTTATCTTTATTTTGTCTTTCAGTATTTAAGGAATTCCTTTGCTGAATCACTTCTCCTTCATCAAACATAAGGTGCAGACGATAACTGATCAACTTTATTACTGTGAAGAATATGGTCACAGAACTGCAGTAAATGAAGATGGTGATTGCATTTGGAGGGAAAGCCTGAGGGAAAAAATAAATCAGGATGAATCCAAACTTAATGTGTCCCCAACACCACTATTTACTTATAGTCTGATAAAGTTCTTTCCTACTTCAATTCCTAATCATGTGATGTTGATAGCTCAAACCCCCTTCTATACTCTAGAAAAGCATCTAACATGCTAGAAAATAGGGTCCTAACAACAGACAAGGTTTATTTTCTGAGATCCAGTCTAGCTATGTATGGAAAGGTCAATCGCCAGTAGACTAGGCACTTGGTGATAGCCATATTATCCTATGAAACTAAGTCTAGAAGTATATCTAAATCTGATTACATAGTTAGAATTGAATAGAATCTCGAATTTGATGACTTTTTCTGGCAGTTAGGAATACAGAGAGTACAGGAGGAGAAAAAGCCAGCAGCTTTCTAAAAATAAATCAGCCAGCTATTTATGAAGATAAGAAAATTCAGTCAGGATTATTAGATAGTTAAAGATAGCAATAGAAGAAATGTTAGGGATCATTTAATCTAACTCTTTCTTTTTTTACATGAAGAAACTGGGATACCAAGAATTTATCTGAATTATCTAAATTGACTAGGTAGCTCATGGTAGGGTTAGGAATACAACTCAAAGCCTTTGACTCTGAGGCTAGCAAGACATTGCTCATCATCCCTTGATGTGGGGATAATACTGACTAGATTAATGACATTTGATTTGCTGACAGAAATGCTTTTCGTGGAGCAAAATCAATTTTGTTACCTCATTAAATAAACATATGAGTGAGCTACTTTTTCTACCAGAAGACAAATGGCAGGTTTTTTTTTTTTTTTACTACTTACGAAATACTGGAAGCAGGGGTCAAGTAGAGATCTAAAGGTCATTATTGCTCAACAAAAGTTTCTAGTGGCCACTTATTATCATTCATCCCTCTTCCAGTTTTACATATGTCTACACTCTCTGACTTATACATATATAAATACATACATATATATGCTACATATATATATATATATATATATACAGAAAAATGGCGAAGAGAGGTAGAGAGAAGGAGGAGGGAGGGCAGGAGGGAAGGAGGTCGAAGGAACACAAGGGACAACCTGCAATGGAGTATAATTTGCAAAATCCTTAAGTAAAGGCCACCCAACTTATTTAATCACACATAAAACATATCTGAATAACTCTGTCAACTGTGTTTGACAATGAAGTCTTTCTATTTTTTCTATTGTTATGTTGGAAGGTTTCATTTTATGGGGAAACCTCCATTCAAAAACATCAAGGGATTTTGAATAGATGGAAAAACATCATTTATGGAGTAACTAAAGGAGATGGGGGAGGGACCATAACAATTTCATTCTTATCCCTGTTTTTAAAGTACATTAGTTTTGATACCACCACTTAGCCTTCTTAGAGACCAAAGAGGGTACCATAACCCTTAGAAAAATCCTAATGGAAATAACTGATAATAAAAAGAGTTCTGTCTATTATGTTCCATTAAGAGAAGATTTCTTGTGAGTTTATATAGTTTGAATCAAGTCCTTTTCCTCTTTCCTTAAATATTTGAGAGCAGGCTTAGACATAAGACAAATGCCTTACAGGTATATCCCCCTGATGTCTTTAATTGATTCCAAGAAAATTTAACATTGGGTGAAACAACATCACAGAGAAGCAGGAGTGTATATTGTTGAGATACTAGATAATAGGAAGGACTTCTGATGCAAGGTGGTTTGGTGGTAAATTGAGACAGCTTTTAACAGTCATAAAACATGTTATGTGAAGAGAGTGTCATCAGAGTTAGAGAAGTTAATGGTGAGGAAGAGGTTGGAGAAGCTAGGAAGTACAAAGCAGTGGTAGTGCTCATGGCATTTGCTTCAAATACTCTTTCCCAAAATGTAATTGCTGGGCCATATAAAGGTTTTCATGGGTCTTCATGTTTACACATGTCATACTATAAAGCCCAAGTCATATATCATAGATAGAGAACCAGAAAGGACCCCAGAGATCATGAAAATCCACCCCTTTGTTTTCCTCATGAAGAAAGTGAGGCCCAAGAGAGCTATGTGACCTCCCCAAGGTCACATAGATAACATCAAATACAGGATTTGGACCTGGGTGTTCTAACTACAAAGCTAGGATTTTTTCTTCTCTATCAGGCTTCCTCCATCATGTACTGGTATGGCAAGCCAGTGATGATAAAGCTAATTAAATTAGATGGATAATAAGCTGGGCCCAGAGTTGGACAGGGAAAAGTGGTCAAGATTGCTTTCAGGAAAATGCAAAGCTTTTTGCTGTCCCCAAATCCGCATCTTTTTTAATATTAACATTTTATCAATGTTGCTAAATGGCAGTGGGACCTGAACTATTGCTGCCTCCAAAAAACTAAAAATAAATACCACAAAGAGGACAATGGAAAGGCACATGGTGAATGTGAGTGAGTAGCAACATAGTACCAGTGAGGGATTTCAAAGAACAGGCGTAAACTATGGTATCATAGAAATATATGATAGGAGGAGAAGATGGGTATGTCACATGGCAAGAGATAATGTAGATTGTTAGAATGTTCCAATGGTACCTTCCTAGTGTTGGAGGAAAAAAAAAAACAGTGAAAGCCTCCAGCACATTGGGTAGATGCCCTGTGGCAAACTTATGGCCTGATATAGATAAGAATAGCATAGGATGGGTAGGCATTTTTATTATTGGAAGGAATACTGAACATTGATGAAATCGCAAAGCCACGTTAGTATTTCCCAAAATAGTAAGCAAATACAGGAAAATATGACCTCCCAGATTTCCTTCTCAAATATCTGAATCTACACAGTCTTCATTAGTCAGTTAATTAGGGGTCAGATATCTGGAAACAAGATACTAGGGACAAAGAAAGAAAGAAACTTCTATGTAGCCAAGATCGATTTGCAAAGTGCTTGAAAATTCCCAGCGCTTCCTTTACTCACAGAAAAGCCACTCAAGGTCTTCACTCAGAACCTATTTATTCTAACTTTAGATATAGTTCCATTTTAATAAGTATGCTTATTAGAAGATCAGAAGCAGCAAATTTTAAGATGTGAAACTATATTAGAAGACTGATCAGAGCAAAAAATTATCAGCTAACAGTTTGATGATGAACAAGATGGTAAAAAACAAAACAAAAACAAAAACCTCCAAGGAGACTTCATAAACTACCAAAGCCCCAGAAGGCATCATCGGTATTGTAACGCAAAATCAGGACTGAGCTTAGGAACGATGAGTCAGAATCATTAAGAAAATGTTAAACTATGCTTAGTAACCTTCACACTGGAAGAGAAGTACGGGATATATTTTAGAAATATTTCCACCAGAAACAATTCAAATAAAACAAGTCTGGGTACTTATGACAGTGCCAAATTATCTGGAAAGTTAACTTATGAAGTTTCTCTCATTTCCTTATGATGTCCAGGCAAGTGAATCATCAATATAAAAATTTTAATTAGGTTAGTGTCCACATTTTAATTTTTTAGTTAATAATTTTGTGGTACAGGAAAAAGAATAGTAGATTTGGCATTAAAGGACTAGGTTCAAATCCCAGCTCAATGACGTTAGCTGTTTGACATTGAACAAGTCACTTGACCTCCTCATGAGCCTCATCATTCTGAATTACAAAATGAGTGAGTTAGATAAGATTCCTTCCAGTTCTCAATATATGATGCTATGATTTTAAAATATTCAAAAAACTTAGTTTAAAAATTCTAATTTTATGGGGCAGCTAGGTGGTGTAGTGGATAGAGCATTGGCCCTGAAGTCAGGAGAACCTGAGTCCAAATCCGACCTCAGACCTAACACTTAATAGTTGTGTGACCCTGGGCAAGTCACTTAACCTCAATTGCCTAAAAAGAAAAAAAAAACATTCTAATTGTAGAGATGTTCCCTTTTTGTGTTTTCTAAAGACAACATACATATACAATGACACAGAATGTGATGTTTGGCAATAGTGAGAAATCCCTCAAGGAGCATGAAAATCTTGTGCCATTTCAAAGAGCTGCTCTGATTTCTTCTAGGGTCCAGAATGCATCTTTGTTTAGTGTTTTTTGTTTTTTGTGTTTTTTTTTTTTATTTTTTGCAAGTAACTCTAACTGTATTTGTTCACTTCAAAACTTCAGAGAGTTGAGTGTAGGACTCTTTTGTCTCTACTCCTCCCTGCAATTGCCCTCCCCAGTTTCCATGTGCTTGACTGGAATATTTACTGACCATGCACCTAGCCTCCCCTTTTGGAGCATGCTCAGTGGATATTCTAGTTAAGTATATGAAAGCTTGGGGTTGGCTTGCTTCCACACATGAAGGATTAGTGAGGGAAGGAAGCGGGGCAGAGAAGCAACTACATATAATTTCGCTGGAATAGGTTCTTTACTCCACTGTTGTAAACTGCAGGACTTAGAAAATGTTCTTTCAGACATGTTGTATATAAAAAATTCACCACCCATTAACCAGCCTGGAAATGAGACTCTAAACTAAGCTAGTTACACAGTCCATCTTCTGGGCCTACACTTAAATTTTTCCCACTTTGTAGCACTCACCAGAGCTGATACTGTAGTGGCATAGCTTTCAAGATTCCAGGGTCATCTCCGTATCTCAGTGAGGCACTGTAGTTATTGTTCTCTATTGAGCAGTGTTCCTAGCTTACAGACCAGTGATATGCTATTAAAGAACATGCCTTTACATGCTTTTCTTTCATTAGTGGAAGAAACCTCCAATAAATTTACTTGCTTCAGTCTTTTATTTATAACTTTAGTGGAAGTGATTTCCACCAAATTTATTAAAGCAAATAACTGCCTGGCCTGTTTTCTCAATGTGGTAGTAACTTCTGAAGCAGTAGAGAGTATCTTGGGATAGCTAGGAGTAGTAGAAGCGGACATCAGCTAGTAGCTGCAGGGGCATTGAAATTTTGATGAGCCGGACAAATGTTCTGCAGACCTTGTCTTAACTCTCACTTTTCTTTCCATTTAAAAAGTGGAGAAGGAACAAGCATTTATTAAGTGCTTACTGTTTGCCAAGCACTGTTTTATGAACTTTACAAATATTATCTCATTTGATCCTTACTTTAACAACCCTGTGAGGTAGGTTATTATCTCCATTTTACAGTTAAGGGAACTGAGGTTAAGTGATTTGTCCAGAGTTACACAGATAGTTCACAGGTCTTCCTGACTTCAGGACCAGTACTCTATCTACTGTGCTATTTAGCTACTTCTCATTAGAGAGTATCTGGTTAAAATGGCTCTAGCAGTAGATATCACAACATTGAATGTATGCTCTACTGGAATTAAGATGTCAGGCAAAACCAGTAGCAAATATAGTACAGGAAGGGAAAGGGCATATGAATCAAGCCAATTAATAAAACATTAAAAAGAATATAGTAGGCTTTTCTTACTCAATTCTAGTATAAACATCCACAAATAACTTCAGCACCTAAAGTCTTCAGCAAAATATGGTTAAAAGTGAATAAAGACAGGATATTTAATAGGGAGGTAATTCTAAAGGGCATGTATTGAAAGATAATGATACATAAAAAAGTTATACTCATGAACTTGATAGGATTCTTGGGATATCTATCACATGGAAATCTGTCAGATAGAAAAGACCTCCACATTATTAAAATGAAATAAACTCTTGTAGCATCCAAATGAAATTGATGTCTCTTGCATCCACACTAGGGTTGCCTTCTGGGCAGAAAATAGAGGAGACTATACCCCAGTGATGGCTAGAATTTTGGTAGCTGGTGTGAGTACCAGCAATGAGCCTAGTTTTGTGTTGACTTTTAGGTTAAAAGTGATTATGATAATGGATAGTGAACTTAAAAAAAGATCTATATTTGCAAATGTTCCCATATAAACAATAATTCCAGTCAATAAATAAAGTCATTTAAAGGCAAGTGTAATATTGCTACTTAGACTTACACAATATATACTTTAATGCATTGAGTCTCATCTGCTAAATTACAGTTATATGAGTTTAAAATTCAGTGTCCTTTATTTACTAATCCAAAAGATTACCTCTTGTTAGGGTTATGAATAAGAATCATGTTAATAATGAGTATTATAATGAAATAAAAACTATGCCTGATTTTCCTACATTGGAAGTATGACATACTATAAATACATAATTATCTAAATGGGGACAGTATGTAATGACATAAATCTAAATGATCACATATGCATATTACATTTTGTGAAATAACATATTATGCAGTGAACTCATATATTAATTTCTCAGTAAAACCTTAACTAGGTTTCTGAGAAGGTAAAACCACTAACACTCTAAGGCATGAGTTAATCTCAGCAGAGCTCTCATAATGTTTCTAGTCTTTTTAAGTGCTCCCAAACCACAAGTAAATGAGTAAAATATGATAAGTTATGAAATTCCAAGTCTCCCCACCAATTAACTTTGAATTTAATGCATTTTAATATCAAGATATTTAACTATTTAAAGTAATATACCTCAAAATACGTTACTCTAAAAAATTCACCCTGGTCGGTAGCACCTTTTAAAATGAAGTGATTAGACAAAAACAAGATGCTAGATGAATAGACTTGTTCTTGGTATGTGTATAGCTACTGCTCAGTCAGACTCTGTAGCATTAGGGGCCCCATAAAAGAGGATTTTTCAAGATGCAGTGAAATTGTAAAATTGTCCAAGTTGGGGGAAGGGTGTTCTAGATTTCATGTCAAGGATTCTGAACCATCTTCCCTTTATGATGTGAAAAAAAAAAAAGTAGAAGGGATTGTGCACTTTAGATGACAGCAGATTGACAGTGTGAACTTGAATCTAATGAATTGTGATTAAGTCCTCTGAAAGATCCAACACACAGTTCAGTCACCTGGAATCACTTAATGACAGGAATAAATGTTCTGTGAGAATCAGGATTGATCACTGATTGATCATTGCTGCCTTTCTTTTTTCCACCTCTTGTCACTCACCCCCCAGATTACAGCTATATATGCCTATTTATCTCTTGCTGATGGGTCCAAGTCAATCATACTTGGGGATTGGCTCTTACTTTAAGAAAAAATTGTAAGAAAGCTCCTGGAATGGAGCAATGTTGGTTTAATGTCAAGATTCTTGTCGCTATAGGAGCATCATATTCATTTTCCAGGCTCTGCCAGAGTTCTTGATTTCTCCTGCCTATCACACTTCCTCCCTGGATTCTAGACCTACTGTACCCTCCTCTCCTGACTGTCCAATCTTTATTGATGGTACCAATATTCTCCCAGTCATTACCACTTGAAATTTTAGAGTCGTATCTCCATCTTTTTCTCCTTCATGCCCTAATAACCAATCTAATCTAATCACTAGATCCTATTAATTATTCCTTCAAAATGTTTCTCATATTTATCTCTTCTTTTCCATTCCCACTGCTACCACTCTAATTTGACCACTCATTGCTTCTTGCAGAAATACAGTTGTGCTCTCCTAACTGGGCACCCATTTTCTAATATCTCTTCTTTCCAATCCGACTCTTGTAAACAACAAGATTGATCTTCACAAATTGCTCTTTAAATGGGTCACTCCTTTGCTGTAACAAATTCAGTAGTTCTCCACAAAGTCTGACTAGTCTGTAATGTGGCCATGACTCATATTTTTTAATCTTTCTTTCCAAATGAAGTTGTGAAATCCCAGCACTGGGAACTAATCAGTTGAGTTCCAGACTGTCAGTCACATGTTTTAAGTATCAGTCATAAGTCCAAAATGGATTCATGTTGTAGGATGTGGACTTTTCTGTGTCTCAATTTTTCCATCTATCATACGAGGTAAATGAGTTGGTACTTCCATCACAGGAGATATTCTGGAAAATCTTTACCATTGACTTCAAGAAAGTTCCTCCACAGAGGCGGTCATTGACACAGTAGATAGAGTGCTGGGTCTTCAGTCAGGAAGCCCAGAGTTCAAATTCAGTCTCAGATAGTTACTAACTGTATGACCCTGGACAAGACCCTTAAACTCTATTTATCTCAGTTTCTTCAATTATAAAATGGGGATACCTCATAAGATTGTTGTGAGGATCACATGACATAATATTTGTAAAAAGCACTTAGCATGGTACTTGGTACATAGAAGGTTTTATATAATGCTTATTATCCATTTTACCACTTTGTATTTTTTTAAAATCTTTTCCCATGAGACATTTTCTAATAAACACATTTACTTGTACATTTGGAGGCTCCTGCCAATTTTCAAACAAATAAAGGCAACAGTATGTTCACAACCAGGAATTTCCTTATGGTAACCTATTTTAAGATATAGTTATCTCCAGAAACTTCTATCTAAAAGCTGGGTATATCTTTAGGCCTCCTACCTTTCCTTTAAGAGATACTTCTAAAAGGGGTAACACATATATGGAGAACTCTTAGCAAGTAACTGTCTCCAGAGACTCCATTGTGACTTAGACATATGAACCATAAAAGGGATTATGAAGATCACGATGCATTCATAAAAAAATTCACTTATGTTTCTCTTAGCTCTCTTATAGAAAAACACTACTAGCTGACATTGATATAGCATTTTACATACACAAACCCATTTAATTCTCCCAACAATTCAGTAAAGCAGGTATAATGGGCAAGATTACCTCCACTTTATAGAGGAAGAAATTGAGGGGCATGAAAGCTAAATAACTTGACTATGATCACACAACTAGTAATTTTTGAAGATGGATTTGAAGCCCAGGGCTCTGTTGATTCTGAGTTGGGTCTTTTTCCCTCTATATTACAATGCCTCTTTTCTTCTTATCTCAAAAAGTACATCCTTAAATAGTAAAAGTGTTAAAAAAATATCCAAAGTTATCTGTGTCTTATGAGAAAGGTGAATATATGGGTTGGGGTGCCTTCTGTAGAGTGCTATGCATGCGATTGTGTTCTGTGATAATATTTTCTAAATCTTTGCATGTAGGGGTCATTCTCCTTTGAAATAACATATTTTCCTTATTGGTATTTTTAATTTCAACTCAATTCAACATATGTTTGCTAAGAACTTAAAATGTGTAATGTATTATGCTAGTCATAGGGATATAAAGTTAATTATGATAGATGTTGCTGTCAAGAAGTTTTTAACAAATGGAGAAAAGACATGCATACAGCCATGTAGAATACAAGGAAGAGTGAGAATATGCCAAGAGGAGGGAATGAAAAAAAGAAATATGGGAAATTTGAGGAGGGAGACATCACTTTCACCCCAGGTGGACATGAGGATTGGCAAAGTCAGAGAATATTTCATGGAGGAGGTGATACATAAGATGGACTTTGAATGAAGTGAAGTCCTTTAAGAGATAAAGATAGCAGATGGAGTAGTCTCCAACCATGTAGGGCAACAAAAGCAACCACATGGAACTAGGAAAGAGAGGGGGAATGAGATTAGAAGATATGCTCAGTTTGGTTATAATGTTGACTATATGGATAGTAATATGGAATAAGTCTAAAAATAAATTAAAGGCAGATTATAGAAAGGGTGGAATGCCATGATTAACAATATACTTTAGCCATTCCCCAAATCATGAGCACCCTCTTAGTTTCTAGATTTTTTCTTTTGCCAACACAAAAGGAGATGCTATAAATATCTTTATAAACATTGGGTTCTTTCCTCCGTCTTTGATCTCTTTAAGGTATAGTCCTAGAAGAGATTTAGTTGGGTCAAAGGACATGCACTCTTTAGTATCTTTTTGTAAATAATTCTAAATTAGTTTCCAGAATAATTAGACTCATTCATGGCTCCATCATCAATGCCTGCTAGAGGCTGCTAGGTGGTACAGTGAATAGTGTGCTGGTCCTGAAGTCATGAAGACCTCAGTTCAAATATGTTCTCAAGCACTTATGAGCCATCTGACCACGGGAAAGTCACTTAAACTTCCATCTGCCTCAGATTCCTCAACTATAAAATGAGGATAATAATAGCATCTATACCCCTGGGTAGTTATGAAGATCAAATGAGATAATATGTGTAAAGCACATTGCCAAACACATAGTAGGTGATTAATAAATGCTTATTTTCTTCATTCCTGTTTTTTTCACAGTCCCTCCAACATTTGTCATTTCTTTTGTGCCAGCTTTGTAAGTCTTAGGGTTGTGAGATGGAATCTCAGAACTTGCTGAATAAATAGTTTTATATCAATATAATCAAACGCCATTGAGCTATCAGAGATGAGAAAAAAGACAGTTTCAAAGAGACATGAAAAAAAGTGTATGAGCTGATGCAGAGTGAAATGAGCAGAACCAGAAGAACATTTTATAGTTTAACATTAATGCTATAAAAAAATATAACTCTGGGGGCAGTTAGGTGGTGCAATGGATAGAGTACCGGCCCTGAAGTCAGGAGGACCTGGCCTCAGACCAGACACTTGACACCTAGTAGCTGTGTGATCCTGGGCAAGTCACTTAACCACAATTTCCTCACCAAAAAAAAAAAAATACAACTCTGAAAGTCTTAAGAATTTGGATCGATGAAATGATCAACCATGGTTCTAGAGGATTGATAAAGAAGAATATTGTCTACCACATGACACATAGATCAGATTAATATACAGAATAAAAATTTTTTAAATGACCAATGTGGCAATGTTTTGCTTGATGCCTAAGCAGCTGTGTGGTGCAGGGAACCTGGAGTCAGGAAGACCTGAGTTAAATTCTGGCCTCAGATACTTGCCATCAATGTAAGCATGACAAAATCATTTAACTTCTGTCTGCCTCAGTTTCCTCAACTGTAAAATGGGGATGATAATAAGATCTGACTCTCTGGGTTATTCTGAGGATTAAAGGAGATAATATTTGTAAAGCACTTAGCACAGTGCCTGGTATATAGAAGACACTTCATAATTGCTTGTTTCTTTCCTTTCTTGACTGTGTTAGAGGGATTCTGTAATTCTTTGTTTCTATTTAGGGATAAGTGTGAGAGAGAAAGGTAGGAGTATGAGAGATATGTTAAAAGCTAATATGATGTAGACATAATAAAAATAAGATAAATGTTCTTAAAATGAATATACTTTATTAGGCAATAGGGAGCCACTAAAGCTTTTTGTATAGAGGGTTACCATGAAAAGAATTGTTGCTCTAGGAAGATTATTTGGCAGCAATATGAAAGATGTATTTGAGATAAGATGTAGCAAAAGGACAAAGATCACTTAGGAGGTTACTAAATTACCAAAGAATTATTTTATATAACTAGAAAAATAATAACAAAATTCAACTGGAGAAACAAAAGTTCAAACATATCAAGAGAAGAAAGGTAGCTTAACAGGATCAGATGTCAAACTATACTACAAAGCAATGGATAAAAAGGAAGAGAGACTGATTAGTGGGATAGAGTTAGGTAAACAATATGCAGAAGCAAATACACACAGTAGCCTAGTGTTGGATAAGCCCAAAGATCCCATATATTGGAAAAAGAACTCACTATTGGACAAAAACTGTTGGGAAAACTAGGAAGTAGTTTGGCAGAAACTACGTATAGATTAGCATCTCACGATGTATATGAATACAAGCTTCAAATGGCTACATGGCTTACACATAAAGGATGGTATCATGAATGAATTAGAGGATCAAGGAAGAAATTACTTGCCAGATCTATGGATAGGAAGAGAGCTTGTGATCAAACAAGATCACAGAAGGTAAAATGGATAATTTTGATTACATAAAATTAAAAAGATTTTGTGAAACAAAAGCAATGAAGCTAAAGTTAGAAGAGAAGTTAGTACATGGGAAAAAAATCTTTGCAGCAAGTTTCTCTGGAAGTGGCCTTACTTCTAATCTATATAGGAAACTGATTCAAACTTAAAAGAAGAGTCATTCTCCAACTGACAAATGATTAAAGGATATAAATAGGCAGTTTTCAGAGGAAAAAATCCAAACTATCAATTGCCATATGAAAAAATTCTCTAAGTTACAAATAATTAGAGAAATACAAATTAAAGCAACTCTGAGGTTCTAACTCGCCCCTATCAGATTGGCAAAGTTGACCAAAAAGGAAGATTACAAACATTAGAGAGATTGTGGGAAAAGAGGTACATTGCTGCCCTATTGGTGAGACTGTGAACCAGTACAAACATTTTTGAAATCAATTTGCAACTATTGGCAAAAAGTTATGTGCATATGCTTTGACCCAGAAAGAGATCAAAGAAAGACAAAAAGAAGCCATATATATTTATAGCAGTTTTTTGTGGTAGCAAAGAATTGGAAACTGAAGGAGTGTCCATCATTTGGGGAATGACTGAACAAGTTATGGTACCTGCATGTGATAGAATATAGTTGTGCTATAGGAAATAATGAAAGGAATGGTTTTAGCGAAACTTGTATGAATTGATGCATGGTGAAGTGAGCAGAATCAAAAGAACAGTTGGTACAATATTAGCAACATTATAAAGACAAACAACGTTGAAAGACATAGTGTCTCTGATCAACACAATGACCTAACACAATTCCAGAGGACTCATGGAGAAACATACTACTCACCTCTTGATAGAGAGGTGATGGATTCAGAGTACAGATTAAGACATATATATTTGTGTGTGTGTGTGTATGTGTGTGTGTGTGGTAATTTGTTTCGCTTGACTATATATAGGATTTTTTTCTTGCTCTCTCAGTAAGGACAGGTGGGAGGGAGAAAATGGAGATCTGAAAATAAGATAAAATAATTTAAATTTTTTTCTAGATGAGAAATTCAGACAATGAACAAGGATGATTGCAGTGGCAATTAAAAGAAAATGACAAAGATATACAAATAGAAACATCAAGACATGACAATTGACTCACCATGCAAGGTAAGATGCAGAAAGAGTGAAAGATAAATTCAACACTATGAGTTTGAACAATCAATTAGTGGTGCTAACAAGAAACAAAGACATTAAAGTAGCAGTTTGAGAAGGAAAAAGGGGCAGCTAGGTGGCGTAGTGGATAGAGCACTGGCCCTGGAGTCAGGAGGACCTGAGTTCAAATCTAGCCTCAGACACATAATACTTCCTAGCTGTGTGATTCTGGGCAAGCCACTTAACCCCAATTGTCTCACTTAAAAAAGAAGAGAGGGAAACTACAAGTTAAATTTTGCACATGTTGAGTTTGAGATGCCAGTAGGCCATACAAAAGGAGATATTGAGCAGAAAGATGGAATAGTAGAGTTGTAATTCTGAGGAGAAATTGGGGTTGAACTTAAAGATTCAGAATTCAACTGTGTTAAGGTAATGATAAAAGCTATAGGGGTATGCAATATAATCAACAAAATACAGGGAGTTAAGATCAAGAGAAGAAACTTGTGGACCTTTAAGGGGTGGAAAGAGAATGTTGTAATTGTTCGGTTGTTTCAGTTGTGTCTGACCCCTCATGACCCCATTTGGGGTTTTCTTAGCAAAGATACTAGAGTGATTTGTCATTTCCTCCTCCACTTCAATTTACAGATGAGGAAACTGAGGCAAAAAAGGTAAGTGACTTGTCCAGCTAGTAAGTGTCAGAGGCCAAATTTGAACTCCAGGCCCAGTGTGGCCTATCCACTGTGCCATCTAACTGCCCTGGAAAAAGGATGAGAAGTCAGTAAAGGAGACGGGAGTTACAAGAGGAAAACTCTACTGGAAAGTCAGAAATAGTATGTTGAGAGAAGTTATTCCTGGCATCAAATGCCATGAGGAAGTCAAGAAAATAAGAACAGAAAAAATCTATTGGTTTTTATGATAAAGAGGTTGTTATTGAAATTGGAAATAGGGAAAGTAATACCTGACTCAGAGGGTTGCCTGGAGCATCAAATAAGAGCATATATATAAAATGCTTTGAAAACTTCAAAGCACTAGGTAAATAACAACAACAATGGTAATAGTTAACATTTATATAACGCTTTAAGGTTTATAAAGCACTTTTACTCATTCAGTCCTCACAATGACCATGTACTATAGGTTCTATGATTATATTTATTGAGATAAGGAAGCTGAATCTAAGAGAAGTTAAGTGATTTACCCAGATTGAATTGCACCTAGTTAAATGTCTGAGACTATATTTGAACTCAATTATTCCTGACTCTGAGTACATTTTATGTGCTTTGGTATTTATTATTGTCATCATCATAATCTTCACTACCATGTTTTAAAATTAAATGGTGAAGACAGAAGCTCGATTATAACAAGCTAAGGAGAGATGGTGACAAGAGAACAGAATAGTGACCCCGCTTTCTAGAAATTTTGCAGCAAAGGGGAAAAAGACTGGATACTAACTTGAAAGAAGTGACCAGACTGAGGGAAGGTTTTCTTTTTTTAGATTAGATTAGATTAGGCATGGTTGTAGGCTAAAGAGGAGGAAAGGAGAGACTGAAGCTGCATGAGTGAAAAGCATTTATGGAGCACAATTAAAGAGAAGCCAAGAAAAAAATGAATCAGGCTTGATGCACATTTAAACATCGCGTGAAAAATGGTCTCCACATTTTTCAATCATGCTTTAAAAAAAAGCAGGTTGACCCCCCACCTTTTCCCACCAAACTTAACCTCTTTTTACTCTTTCCACAAATTAAACCCATCCTTAAGGGGAAAAATACAATGCAATTTTGGATTGGATCATGAAAGGCATAACTTCCAAGAACAGATGAAGGAATAAAAAAGGGACAGCCCTTCTGTATTCTGCCCTTATTGAACCAAATCTAGAGCAATGTGTTTAATTCTGGACACCATAGTTTAAGAAGGAAAATGATAAATTGGAGAGGCAACACATACGGTGAAAGTCCTTGCAGCTATATCATAGAACAGGTTGAAAGAAATACAGATATTTAATTTAGAGAAGGACATGATCAACACATTTGTTAGAGTCTTATATGCCAGACACTATGAGAAGTGATAGGGGCACAAAGAAAGGCAAAACCAAATCCAATCCTCAAGGAGTTTACATTCTTATTGGGGAGACAACATGTAAAGAACTAGGTACATACAAGACAGGAGAGATGTCTTCAAGTATATTTGAAAGGCCGTCATATGGAAGAAGGACTAGACTTTTTCTTTTGACCCCAGAGAGCAGAATTGAGAGCAATAAATAGAAGTTGGGAAGAAGTAAAGTTAAGCTTGATGTCAGGAAAAAAAAACAACAACAACTCCCTACCAATTGAAAATTGTCCAAAAGTGGAATGGGCCACCTCTGGAGATTCTCCTCATTGGAGGTCCTTAAGCAAATATAGGATGATCACTCACCTGATATGCATATATGGATTCCTTTGAGATATGGCATGACCTACACGGCTGCTGAGGTCTCTTCCATCTTTAAATCAGTCTCTTCACTCTACCAGTCATACCTCACATTGTCAACAGTACTTCCACCTGCCACTAGATGGCGAAGTGGATAGAATGCTGGTCTTGGAGTCAGGAAGAACAGTGTTTTAATACTTTCACATACACTTTTGAATTGTGTGACTCAGAGCAAGTCAATTAACGATTATGTTAGCCTCAATTTCCTCACATGTAAAATGGGGATAATACTAGTCTCTGTCTCACAGGTTATTTTAAGGATCAAATCAAATAAGTTAACATATAAAAAGCACTTTGAAAATTTTAAAGCACAATATAACTGCTAATTTTATTATTTCTCTCAACTTAACAATTCTAGATGGTTAGATTTTTAACTCACTCTAAAGGGTAACAAGTACTGAACCACAGAACTTTAAAAACACTACTTTTAGGCAAACTTGGTAGCAACATTTATAAGAATCTCAAAATTAGAGCACATTGCATTAAGATATTTGACAAGCATTTTTTTAAAAGGTAGCATATCAAATTTTAATATCAATATCAATTCAAATAATCAACAATGTTACCAAAACTGAAAAATTGGCCAAAGTTCTAAAAATGGATAAATATGTTATAGTTTTTTTCTGAGTGGAGTATGGAAAAATGGTTCCATTACAATGAAGTAGAGGGAAAAATTAGTTATCCCAGTACTCCAATAAAGCTATGATGGCATCAATGCAGCTATTCTTTTTGTTGGCAACCTGTCCACACCTTGTCATCTGGCCCATAATGTTGAATGTCTTCTATAGAGTATCATGGAAGACATGTTGAGTAAGTCTTTCACAGAGCATCACAATATAGTGGATGCCTTCCTCTAATTCTTTTCATATTTTAATATAAATACCATTGAGACCTTTGGCCAATCTGTTCCATAGTGTGGAATAGATTTCAATATGAGTGGCTCTCTTTATTTGTCCAGTAAGAATCACATATGACTTAGCTGCTACCAGTATAAAAGCTGGAGATCTTAGAATATAATATTCTAAAAAGCAAAGGATATAGGCTTACAACAAGGAATAACTTAACCTAAGAAAACAGGATAATCCTACAAAGTTAAAAATAGACCTTTAATGAAATAGAGTAATTCCAAACATCCTGTTAAAAGGCTATAGCTGCAGAGATATTTTCAGGTGCAAATAATTGAGTCAATAGAAACATAAACAGGTAAACCTTAATGAACAGTTATAAGTGACTCAACAAGGGTAAACCATTTACATTATAATATGTGGAGATCAAACACAACTTTTTTAAAGGGCTCTATTAGCTGGTTTCAACACACCCATATCCCCTCCCTCCTACCAATAATATTCCTTTTCCTTTAGTTTTTCATTCTTATTTTAATATCATCAAGACATAACAGAATCAGAAAGGGATAGGGGGAGTGGGTGACATTTGAACTTAATACATTTCACTATCAGGGAAAAGGAAAGAAGGGGAAATAAGAAGGTGAAGAGATTAAGGAAGAATTTAGTTTTAAGCAAAACAAACTCTAACTAAAGGTGTATAAAACATAACTTATTTTTTGTTGACAACAAATTGGAAATTGAGGGAATATTCGTAAATTATGGAAGACTGAACAAGTTATGGCATATGTATGGAATATGTATGTAATAGAAGGGGCAGCCCTGTTGCACAGTGGATAGAGTGCCCTGCCTGAAGTCAGGAAGACTCATCTTCCTGAGTTCAAACCTGAACTCAGACAATTACTAGCTACATGACCTTGGGCAAATCACTTAACTTTGTTTTCCCTATCTGTAAAATGAACTGGAGAAGGAAATGGAAAAGTACTCTAGTATCTTTGCCAGGAAAATCCCAAATGGGGTTATGAAGAGTTGGACATGACTGGAACACCAGCAACAACAACAACAAAACCAAAATGTGATAGAATATTATTATGCTGTAACAAATGATGAAGGGATGCTTTCAGAGAAACATGGAAAGAATTGTTATTAACTGATGCAGAATAAAGGAGACAGAATTAAGAGAAGGGTTTATAGGATAATAGCAATATTGTAAAGAAGTAAACACTCCAAAAGATTTAGAAACTCTGATTAGCTCAATGACCAAACACATTTCCAAAGGACTCATGTAGAGATATACTACCCAGTGCCTGATAGAAAAGTGATGAATTCTGAGTACAAAATGAGACATATTTTGGGATATGGACAATGTAGAAATTTGGTTTGCTTGACTATACATGCATATAACAGGGTTTTTTTTTGTTTTTCTTTCTTATTTGGGGGTGGCATATGAAAGGGAAAGAAGGCAGCTTTTTGCTGATTGCAGAAAATAAATTTAATTCATAAAAAGATGGGCTTTGGTGGTAAGAAGAAACTTGGGATCATTCTAAGTGCCACATAGTTTCTCAAGTGTGATCCAAGCCCACTGAAGTCTCCCATTTTATTCTGGTCTAGTTCATCATTCATCTACAATGGGACTTCCTTCCAAAGATACAGGTGTGCAAACCTGCAGTTACTAATCATTGTAGAGAGTTATCCTCAATAACAGAAAGCAAGAACTAATAGTTTGTTATAGTTGTCGATCCATATACATATGGAAGAAAACTTTAAGTATTCCTAAAAGCAAATGAACCCTGATATACTGGGAAGAGCACTGCTCTTGGTGGCAAAAGACCTGGATTGGAATTCCAGCTTTGTTCCTTACTAGCAATGTGACCTCGAGCAAATTACTTATCTTGATGAATTTCATTTTCTTAAGTTGTGCAGTATAGGTTTGCAATATCCACTTCATAGAATCATTGTGAATAGTGTTTTGTAAACCTTAAAGCTCTATAGAAATGTAAGCAATTATTATCTCTTGATTTTTCCAAAGTGAACTGATATTGATAAAGATGTAAGATTAATTTCTTCAAACAATAATCCAAATTGGTTTAATGTGCATTCCTATTATTTTAAAGCATATATTATAAATATTGATGAACTCATAAATGACCATAATTGATTTTATTGTACAGAACACAGTACTAATTTTAAAGAAAACATTTGTCTTTCCAACTTAGAGCTTTAGAATATGATTCATTTGTTGAATCTGACCCATTAGATTGTAAAATGGATTTATGAAGTTGAGCTATTATGATTTGGTATATTTCTTTTTAAACTAGACCCCAAACCTAAATTTGAATAGCCCATTTGAAAGAGGTCCTAGATAATTTGACTCTAAATGGGGCCTGTTATCAATGAATCACCAGGTATTGGAGGATGGCAAGATTCTAAGCATGTTGAATATAAAAGTCAGAAGCCCAGAGTTCAATTCCTGTGCTCTTCCATTCTTAGACAAGTCACTTTACCATGGCCAAGAAGTCTTAATCTGCAGAATGAGGGGGCTGGACCAAATGATTTCTGAAGTGTCTGACAAACATAAATCTGTGATCTTATCTATTACAGTTCAAGATCATGGCAGTGAAACTGGAAAAGGAATTAGTTATCACTGCTGCTCAGCACTGAGAGGGATAAGTTTTCAATCAGATTTAAAGGGCAGAGTACTGATCTATAGCACCATCTTTTATTTTTAAGGTCGCCCATGGATCCAAAAAACATCAAGACACGACAAGGTACCAATTTTCTACATATAAATATAAGATGTTTTATAATGGCAAAATGCCCTCAGGTATTGTATTTTCATTAACCAAAGAACCCAAAGTAAGATTAAAATCAGCAAATAATGTCAGATTTTATATTTTCTAAAATAAACTTAGCAAGAAAAATGATCAAAAAAGATGGAAAGGAAACTACTAGCTAAAAACTATTTCTATTCACAGATATCCAACAAAATTACACATTTATCCAGAGTAGAATTAGGTAGATTATATGGCGGAAGAAATTTTAAGTTTTTTTTACATTCACATGATGTATAGGCAGATGCACTGACAACCAAACAGGAGATATTATAGTGTTGGGTAAAGAAAGTGAGTCATGTCAATCTCATGTTCACCAGAATGTGGAAGAGTGGCATTGACCAAAATTTGGGTTCCAGAGTGAATAAAAAGTCATGTGAAATTTTAATCATGAAACGATATAAGATTTCATTTTGGGAAAAGAATGACTTCTACTCATTTTAACTGATTCTATTCGCTATGAATGCTACCAGTACCTATATTTAGTTTTCCTAAGTAGGTCATCCAAATGCTTAAACATAGAATATTTCTAATTATAACTAGTATTATACTTTTTTGTAGGTTTCTTTTTTCACTGGCCTATAAAGAATGGTTAGAAAAATTGCAAACTAGGTAATTAAGAATTGGTCATCTCTCTTTCAAAAAAAAAAATCACCAACTGAGATACACTTGCTTTTTTGAAATTTTATTTATCATTTGGGTTATTAGACATATACTTACTGTACTCCCTCACTAAATATTAAGGAAACTAAAAATTACCCATTCATCAAACAGGGTCCACATCATATACAAACCATCAAACCCAGGAGAAAAAGCCACATGCAGCTTGGTGACTCATCCTTACATCCTGCATCAAATTTTAATGAGTCTCAAGGCCCCAGTACTCCTTTCTGCCCTCTCTCTCTCTGTCCCCCCCCCATTTCCTGTAATCTCTTCTCCCACACTCTCCCTAGTTTCCTCCAGACCTCTCAGTAATTGCCTCTGCTGAACCTGTCCCTCCCCCTTCCCTCTCTCCTTCCCCTCTCCTCAAAGTCCTCCTCACTCACCAGGTGCAGCGTCAGGGGCAGCAGCAGCAGGAACAGCCACAGGTAGAGGTGACAGCTATTGGTGAACTTGCTCTGCTCCGGATCGTGGTACCAACCTCCGGTGAGCGCAGCCCATACTCCCTGCCGGAGTAATTGCAACACCTGGGACACCATGCCTGCTGTAGCCCGATGGCCCAGGGCCCTCAGTTTCCCTTCTGAACACCCCCACACTGCTCACCGGCCCCCTCCAGTCTTAGCACAGGGTGTCCCACGTCGTCCTCCCACCTCCACCTCCTCCTCCTCCTCCACCACCTCCTCCTACTCCCCCTCGACTGGAGCTGGGACTGTTCTGCCGGGACCCGCAGATGGGGGCGCCGGCGCCGGCTGCTGCCGCCGGGCAGGTGGGCGCCATGTCCGAGGAAGGAAGGATTTTCCCATCGTGCTCAGAGGCGGCTGCAGATGCTCAGAAGGCTCCTCCCCTCTTGCCCTCCGCCAGGACTCCTCCCAGTACCGCGGCAGCTGGAGGGGGAGGGAGTCGTGTCCAGGTTGCTTCCAGTACCCTACTCTCATTTCCTCAGCTACCACAATCCTCCCCTTTCTCTTACCCAAGCTCGAATAGGCAAAATAAAATAGAAAGAGTTGCTATCACATAGCAATGACAGCTGAGGACACATTGTCCTAGACTCATCCCCCTGCTCCTAGGATCAAAAAGCGTCCTGGACATAAGATCCCGCTGCATACCTCCCCCACTGCAATTTCTTTCCCATCCCTGGAATGCGTAGCTTCCTCAGTTCATATCAGGTTCCTAGCTCACGGAAACCCACCCCCCTCCCCAAATTCTTCTGTGTTCTGAACCTTCTTGGTCCTGGTTGTTTTTCCACTTTGACCCTTTCTTCATGTCAAGTGAGATAACGCAAGTAATACACTTTGCAAATCTTAAAGATGTTTGCAGGTTGTCTCCCCTATTGCAATGTGAAGCTCTTAAGGACAGGGACTATTTTTGCCTCTTTTTTTTTTCGTGGTATTCCCAATGCTTAGCACAGTGCCTAGTATATAGTAAGCACCAAGAAGTGGTTGTTGGCGTACTGATATTAAGTACTATTTATGTCCTGCATAATGATAATAATAATAATTTTTTTCTCAATTGCTCACCGAGAGACTACTTTTTTGAATCTACTGAGTAGTTAGTGACTTGTTACATTTTCAGGAAAATCAGAAGGATCTCATTGTCCTGGGAAAATAATTCCTCAAAGCACTTTTGTCTGAAATTTGTCTGAAATTCTAATATTGGAATTATTTTCCTTTGGTTTAAGATTTCCTATCATTTTTACTTGAGTATGAATGGATTTTATGTACTCTCCTGGGTGCTAGGTTTGAAAGAGAAAAAGGACTCCTGAGGAAAGAGAAGGAAGCACTATCCTTGGACTGGGGAAATACACAGACTGGGATAGTTTAGGCAGATTTCTCTTACTTCACATTCCCACCCTCCACCCCAGGACTGGCCCCATGCTCATTACAGCATTTTCTCAGACTCTTCCTCCCTTAAATTATGATGATCCTTAATACATTTCTGCTTAGCTTAAACCATGAAGAAACAAATATATATATATATATATGTATATGCATATATGTATATATTGCAGACATGTTTTACTTAGAAAACCCCAGAGAATCAACTAAAAACTAATTGAACCAATTAATTTCAGGATATAAAATAAACTCACATAAATCATTAGTTTTTCTATATATTGCCAACAAAATCCAGCAGGAAGAGATAGGAAAAGAAATTCTATTTAAAATTAGTATAGGAAGTATAAAATATTTGGAAATATACCTGTTAAGATACACACATACACATACACACACAAGAACTATATGAACACAATGACAAAATATTCTTTATACAAATAATTTACACAAGTAACTGAAAAAAATAATTGCTTATGGGTAGGCTGAGCCAAAATGATAAAAATGACAATACTACTCAAATTAATTTATTTATTTAGTACCATATCTATCAAGATACCAAAGAATTACATTATAGGGTTAGAAAAAAATAACAAAATTGATCTGGGAGAACAAAAGATTAAGAATATCAAGATAATTAATTTTTTTAAAAAGTAGGAAGGAAGGGGCCCTAGTAATATCAAAGATTAAACTATACTACAAAGCAATTATCATCAAAATATTTGGTATTAGGTAAGAAGTAAGAGAGACTGGTCAATGGAACACATTAGGTAATGATATACAGAATCAAATGAGCACAGTAGCCTGCTGTTGATAACCCTAAATTTCATAGGTAGTAGTATAAGAACTCACTACTTGACAAAAACTGTTGGGAAAACTGCAAAGAAGTCTGGCAGAAATTACACATAGATCATAAATTTACAGTATGTACCAAGATGAGCTTGAAAAGGATACATGATTTACACATAAAAGGTACCATTTTATTTTAAACAAATAAAATGTGTGGAATTATATGTCAGAGATATATAAGGTGGATCCTGAGTTATTATAATTTGCATTTCTCTTATTATTAGTGATTTAGAGCATTTTATATCGCTATTGGTAGTTTGGATTTCTTCTTCTGAAAGCTGCTTGTTAATATCTTTTGACCATTTATCAATTAGTGAATGTCTCTTGTTCTTTAAAATTTGAATGAGTTTCCAATTATCTTAGAAGTGAGACTTTTACCAGAGAAACTTGCTGCAAATATTTTCCCCATTTACCTGTTTCTTTTCTAACTTTAGCTGTATTAGTTTTGTTTGTGTAAAAATTAATTTTATTAACTAAAATTGTCCATTTTATCTTCTGTGATTCTATTTCTTGTTTGATCACTTTCATGTTGAGCAAGCTGGTAGAATATGTAATAAAAGACAAGGTCATCAAAACACAAGGAAAAAACTTATTGAAAAATGTTAACTTGATATTTGGAAGGTGAATACTAAGAGAATAACTAAACATGGTAGAGGTTCTGGAGAACTAGTGCATGTTATATATCAAATGTCAAAGATATTAATCGCCAATATTTATAAAGCATTTGACATATATCATCTCATTTTATCCTCACAATGACCCTAGGAAAGTAGATGCTATTATCCCCAATTTATAGATGAGGAAACTGAAGCAGAAAGGGTAAATGATTGTCTAGGGTTACAGAATTAGTAAATGCTTACGGTAGGATTTGAACTCAGGGCTTCCTGACTCTGAGTTTCATGCTCTATCCACTGTGCTACCTAGCTGTAAAATATATAAGGTGATAAGCTATACATTATTAGTTAGCATAGACATAGATAGACCAGAACTGCCCACCATTAGCTCTTCAACTTCCCTTGGGTTGGGTGGCAGTCTCATTGTTTGCTCAAGAGTATGCTAGTACACCCAGATCTTTTGTGCTATGTACACTGATGATAGTTATGATTCCCTTGAAGACTTTATTTCTGTTTACACCAACAATAACAAAATAATAAGCATTACCTAGAAAATTAATGGAAACAAAACAGAAAACACCCTACCTTTGTACAAATCCATGCTTTTTCCACATTTCAATATAATGTTCAGTTCTGGTAGCCACAGATCAAGAAAATGTTATAGAGGTGGAGAATTCCAAGAGGCTAAAATAATCAAGGTTATACAGAAGCTCCCAAATTTGGGAAGAAATTATCATAATTCTTCATTCTCAAAATAGATTGTATGTGAGTGTAGTGTTATGGATAAAATACTTGGAAAATCATAAACTAATCCAATTTATTGACATATACAATAAAATGTTTCATCAGAAAAAAAAAGTTACCTATTCCAAACTTTGGTACTCTAGTCTTTGTAGAGTTAGCAGCTAGTTTTTAATGACTTGTCTATATTAATAATAGATATTCTTATCTTAATTCCTATATTAATAATAGATATTCCTATATTAATAATAGATAATTTGTATACAGAACTTAAAGGTTTGCAAAGCATTTTACCTATATTACCTTATTTGATCTTCCCAGCAACTCTGTGATATGTATTATTATTATTATCCCCATTTTACAGGTGAGAAACTTGAGGCTGAGAGGTAAAGTGACTTGTTCAGAGTCACACAGCTAATGAATTTCTGGGAGAGAATTTGAAATCAGGACTTCCTGACATCAAACTTTTTACTCTATCCACTGTGCCATTTAGCCATCCTTCCATCAAAAAGTCTAAACTAAACAGTAGAGGAATCAATAGCAACCTCTCTGTCAGGTCCATCTGAGGATCTTCACTCATTTTCTGAAAATTAAGTTGTTTCATGGAAATAACTTGTCAGTTTTGGGGGTTGTATTTCTTTTCAACTTAAAGATATGCTGGAGCCAGCTCATACTAGCTCATGGGAGTGGATTGTTGAATTTTCATTGTGAGCCTGGTGATACCTGGGAAATCACCAAATACTACAAGTCGGGCTTGATGTATTGTTTTGTTGATTGTCTGGCCATTAAGAAGTGATGGAAAAAATTAAGAATGAAGATAAAACTTAGAAGTGTGTCATGCATCCTTTTTTATTTTTAAAAAGACTGCTATCAAACATTTACCAGAACATCCTTGCCTACATATTACTGATCTTATTTCATTGTGGATTTTAATTATTCTTCAAAAGCTTGACTTCTTCACACTAACAGCTGCTGCAACATCTTTAACAGTCATTATATTTTTTTTGCCCAATTCTAATTTTTAACAAATTGTTTTCTTCTATTAGGCTTTGTGACTCCTTTTTCCATTTTGCCAATTTTATTTTTTAAGGAATTCTTCTCCTCAGTGAGTTTTTGTGTCTCCTTTTCTGTTTGGCCAATTCTGCTTTTTAAGAAGTTGTTTTCTTCAGTAAATTTTTGTCTTTCCTTTTCCAAGTTATTGACTCTCTCTTGCATACTTCTCATTTCTTTTTCCAATTTTTATTCTACCTGTCTTATTTGGCCTTCTTGAGCTCTTCCAAGAAGGCTTTTTGGACTTCAGACCAGTTCACATTGTCTTTTGAGGTTCCAGATGTGGGTTTGTTGCCAATGCTGTCCTCTTCAAAATTTCCACCTTGATCTTCACTGTTCCCATAATAAGAGTCTATAGTACATTTCTTTTTGCTCATGGTGTTTGCTTATTTCCTGGCCTTTAAAAAGATTGAGTTCTCCTGCTGGGGAGCAGGGGGCACTGACCCAACCTTCTTGTATTGGGAGCCTGGGGCCTGGTCACTGGCTTTGTGTGCTGGGGCCTCTGATGCTGACAGTTGGAGGCTGTAGGGTTCTGGCAGCTTACCTGGTGTTGGGCTGGCATCAGCAACAATGGAACTCTAGGGGTAGGTTTGGGTAGTCTGGCTCCTGGAGGTTGCCTGCTCACCAGGGCTTTTCCTTTTGCTTTCTTCAGCTCCTTTCAGATGGATATTTCACTGCTGTGGGATGTTTCTCCACCTGGGGCTTTTCTCCCTTGGAGCACTTCCCGGAATTTTGCTGAGGTACTGGGAGACTTGGCTGCCAGATAATGCCATGGCACATGGTGGTTTTCCAAGCTGGTTTCTACTGGTTTCCCTGCCCATACTGAGGTACTTGGGGGTCCTGGTGTTGGTGTTTGCCTGCTCCACCACCTGGGGTTCAGGATCTCCCCCTGGTATGCTGAGGTGGGGCTTTCTGCTAGCTTGCTGGGATACTTCCATTCTGTACTGCTCCCTCTCCCCCAGGGCAAGAGGGGCCTTTCCTATTAATCCCTCAAGTTTCCTGGGTTACAGGACTGCTGTACCCCATCTTTCTGCTGGCTCAGCTGTTCTAGGGTTTTTTCCTGGGGCGATATTTTCTGGGCTTTCAGAAGTTAATAAGGGACGGTAAGAGCGACTTACTTCTTACTCTGCCATCTTGGCTCCCAGAAGCATAACCGTTAATAATCATTATAAGCATACTCTTTAAAAGACAACTTTTCCATGTTAGCTTGGAGAAAATGACCATTCTAAAAACCACAAAATTTATTAGGTAACAACTAACTAAAGGCGGGAAAGTTAGCTCACGTGGTTTTATCTCATCATATTGGAGTTTCTGAGTCAACCTGGTCTTAGCAGAAGCATAGACATTGCCATTCTTGTAACAAAATAAAACCACATTAAAAAATTTTGTTTGCCTTAAGTAATTGGACTCAGTGAAATGGTCTGACCCAGTGTGACTGTTGATTTCTTCTTTATCTCTAGCTCTCTATCCATCTATCTATCTATCTATCTATCTATCTATCTATCTATCTATCTATCTATCTATC
>NW_020954576.1:7533127-7597662 GCF_900497805.2 Vombatus ursinus
TCTATCTATCTATCTATCTATCTATCTATCTATCTATCTATCTATCTTCTAGCTCCCATTGCCTGATGGCCACATCCTTTATATTCCACCTTTCCCCAAGGGTTCTCCAATATCCTCAGTGGGTAGGAAGCAATCTCTCTTTGACATCTAGTCTGTCATTGGCTTAAGACCCAGTCAATTGTGATCTCCTAGTTTTAGAAGTACCCAGCACACCAGTTTCATTTAGCAAATTTACAATCAGATTAGTCTATACAAAGGAAGATTTACTTCGAAGATACAGCATGAATAAACATACAAACATTCTCCCTCAACATCTAGAAGGGGCATAATCCTCCCAAGACCCCATCGTTCCCTGGAAAAGGAGGGGGGATTGAGTTCACGGCTTGGCTCAGTTCTTACCTAGCATTAGTCCCACCAAGTTCCAAGTGTAAAGCACTCCCTCATATGGCCCAAGCTTGCTGTTCAGCACCCTGGCTTCTCAAGGTTGTCCTGCTGAGCTAGTTATACCATCTAGCCCAGAACAATGGGATTCACATGTCCCCCTGGCTTGACCACAAGGGTTTGAGATTCTACCCTCTGACAGTAGAACTGAAAATGACAAATGAAACGGACCAAAACCCCAAACCCACTTCCTAGGGCCATAGGGCCTGAGGGAAAGAGGCCCTTAAGCCCTTCCTCGATGACTATATGGCGCCACTTAGTAAGTGAATGAGACCTTCAGCCCCAGAAGCCACTGGAAAAGGAGCAATACTGCATCTTCATCAGGTAGATTTTTTAAATGTCTCCAGTTTCAGCTATATAGCCAATGGAAAGAGACTTCTCCAGCCCATGTGGTATGGGACCACCAAATGTTTTCTCCCTAAAGTAGGTGCCTGGTGTCTCCCCACATGGGTATGGGTATGTCCATCCTAGGTGATCTAGGTGACATATATGTACATATACACACCTATGATTGTAAATATATACATACAAGTATACATATGTATGTATATGTATACACACATATATGTCTTAAATGGTTAGCCAGCAAATAAAATTAACTAAAAGTAAAAACGTTTACTAAGATGACATAGGAAGAACAGTAGCTACAAACATCCCTCCTCCCTTCCCCAACTTTGAAGCAAACTTTCCCACAAATGCGAACAATAGCAATGGAAGAGTGGGCGTGAACTTAAAGCACACTGGTAATGGGACGCATTTGTGTCCTATATATGTGGCCAACTAATCTCATGTCTCCAGTGCAGTAGGTTCTTGATATCATTTCTCTTCTTCCGTGATCCCCCTTGTTTTCAGTGTTTGTGCTGAGCAAGTCACTCAGCTGGGCTACTTGGGCTTGCTTCCCTCTTTGGCTCCTTTTCGACTGCAAGGGCTCATTATCCCTTGAATCCAGAGTTCTCTCTCTCTCAGCCGCCACTGGTCATGATTCTTTGGATTATTTCCTGTTCCTATATCCTGTGTAAATTTCTCTTTGGCAGATACAGTGCCTAGTTCTGGGAAATTAGCTATACTACAAGTCACCATCACCATTCTGGGTACAGGGTGAGGGAGGAAATAAAAATGCCCTTCTCTTTACTGCACTATAGTAGAAAAATGACAGCTATGTTCCATGAAACTCCTAAATTACTCCCCTGAAATGAGTGCTGGTGCTAGCAGGTTTAGTTTTTTACTTCTTACCAGGATTGGGGGCAATTTTTTTCCAGCCAATGACTAGATGGCCTTCCAATTCAATCAGAGAAATATTTTCACAGTTCACAAAAAGATGACAGTGTGTTGGCATATCGGCACCTAGTGGTGCAGTGAATACAGTGCCAGACATGAAGTCAAGAACACCTGAGCTGAAATCCAGCCTCAGACACTTACTAGCTGTGAGACCCAGCACAAGTCACTTAACCTTTCTCTGCCTCCATTACCTCATCTGTAAAAATGTGGATAACAATAACACCTACCTCCCAGAATTGTTGTGAGGACAAAATCGGATATTTGTAAGGCATTTTGCAAACATCAAAGTGTTATATAAATACTAGTTGTTATTATTAGCTTTTATTTACACTTTATTTAACACATTAAAATCTCATTATCTTTGTTATTTACCCTTTAATTTCTGTGAGTAAATCAACTTGGCTGGAGGTAAGGAATCCAACTATTCTCTCCTCATAAACATGCACACAAACATAATTTGAGGAATACCCTTCCCTCCCTTGTATTTAGCTCTAGCCTGTATCTGAGATCATACCAATACTTTCTCTTTCTCAGCTGTTGCCATTATAAACAAGACAGCAAGAACACTTGGAACTTACACAAGGAGAAAAATGATGATTTCATTAAAATATAGTGCCTAGTTGCTCTATCTAACCAAAAGGTGCTTAACCTGCAGTCCATTATCTTGTTTTTGAAAGATTTTGATAACTACATTTCAATATGATGAATAGTTTCCATGAATAGGATTCCATGGAATCCTATGTTTTTTCATTTTATGCATTTAAAAATATTATACTGAGAAGGGATACATAAGTTTTGGAGGACTGCCAAGGAGTCCATGACATGATACAGTACAGATTAAGAATTCCTATTTTAACTCTTAGGCAATTTGAATAAAATGTCCATTTTTAAGTGTAGTTAAGTAATATGTGATGACCCAGCAAGCATATATTAAGCACCTACTATGTTTAGGACACTGTGTTCAGCATTTGGGTAATACAAAATTTCAAATGAAAATCAGTCCCTTCCCTCCAAGAGTTTGCTTTTGGACTTAGTAGGAGTGCGTTGGAAGGTGAGATATGGCATGTAAACAAATACACATATAGTGGTTAAACTCAACAATTACACTAACAAACTACAAATTCCACAAGTAGCCAGGAGAAAGACCTTCAAATATAAAGGAAAGGACATTCAAATTACACAACTATGCTTATTCACCAGAAACAGCAGGGGGAATGGAATAAAGTATTGCAAAGAGCAAAGAACCTCAAAATGTAGCCCAATAAGACCTACCTTGAAAATCTCAACCAAATCATAAATGAAAAAAATAAAAAGAGGCATTCAAAACATCCCTAGAAAGAAAACCAGACCTGAAATATTTATCTTCTCAAAAATAAAAACCCCCGAAAATAGAAACAAAAAGATAAACAAAAACAACAACAAAATAACAACTGAGAGACTATTAAGAGATGTCTTTCAAACTGTGCATGAAGAGACAGGAGTGAAAGTATACATCAATCATAAGCAATTGGGGAGAAACAGGCTTGAAACATCATGGACTATTCCCCCACAACACTCTGCCTACACATGAATCAATTTTTTGTAGGACTAAATTATATAAATGCAGGACACATAAAAAGGATGTGGGAGGGGTATCACTGATAAATTCTTTTAAGAAAGAAGAGAGAAGGGGGCAGCTAGGTGGCACAGAGGATAGAGCACCAGCCCTGGAGTCAGGAGGACCTGAGTTCAAATCTGACCTCAGACCAAACACTTGACACTTACTAGCTGTGTGACCCTGGGCAAGTCACTTAGCCCCAATTGCCTTTAAAAAAAAAAAAAAGGAGAGACATTTTATAACTGGAGGTGGGAACTTGGCAGTGGGCATTATCTACAGGGCTTTGATGCTTAGAGAGACCATTTCATCCTGCTTGGGAGAAGGGGGTTCAGAGCTCATGGGTGCAACTGTCACCCAGAAGTGTGGGAAGGTAAGGATCCAGGGAATATATTTCAAGGCAAATGGGGAAAAATACTATAGACAGGGGAAAGGTCAATAATGAACTGGATAATCCATCCCATAGAAGGACTTCTACCATCAGGCAATATCTTCTTTATTGCCTGCAGGAATTGGCATTTCTAAAAGTGAGGCATGACAGAAGCAAGGGGCAAGATCCACAAGGCAGTAACAGAAACATATTAGAAGAGGGCATGTGAAATAATGAGTTTTATTTTTATAATAAATATAGAGAACAAGAAAAGATTAAATAAGCATAAGGGCCATGAATAAATAAATAAGTAAAAATATCTAGAATAGACAGAAAGGAAATATAAAATAATAAAGAGAATGAGGGAAAGAAATCTTCTTTTTTAGAAAGAGGCACAGATCAAATATTTCCTTTCCGTTGTATTTGAAGGTCTCTCTCTGTGCCTTTGCAGAATTTGTTGTTTCTCAATAGAAATATTAAACTTAACCACTGTGTGTCTAAGAGTTTGCAGCCTTGTGTTTTGATAGGTTTTTGTGTGGTTGTTTCTGTTTTGTTATTTGTGGAGGCAATCTATGGATCCCTTCAATGAATATATTGTTTGCTATGGTTAGAAGTTCTGGGCAGTTTTCTTGTGCTACATGGTAGATTTCTCCCTAAATCAAGCCACCTGGATTGTATTTTATCTGACTAGTCCTCAATTAAAATAGCTAAGAATTTTCCTATCCATGACCTAATACTCATTTAATAAAGGGCAAACTTTTTAAAAAGCTAACGTACTTAATTGGGATATATACATTTTCAAAAGGTTGCTTTGCTATTTCTAAATGTTAGAGCTCTATCAGATGAAAGTTAGTGAAAAGAGCTCTTAAAATTCTTAAGTGAATGAATTGTATGCATTTTTCATAGGACTCTCATCTGAATAGTTTTATAATGATGAAGAAATCCATCTTTTGGTGATTATTGACAACATCTATTTTGGAAGATGCCAGTGAATTAAGTGAGCTAGGATTTCAGCAGAAGCGGGAGCTATTGATTTTCCTCATGCTCTGGTTGTAGGCATCTTTGGTGATTGGAAATTTTCATCAACCTAGAATTTTCAAAGAAGTCCCTCATTTATATAGTTTAAATAACTTAACAGTTAATATGTATATATGTAAAGTTAATATGTATATATGTAAAAGCAAAACTTGAGTGTTATATCCCCTTGTCTGGTATCTTAAGGGAGGTATCATTCCAGAACTCTAGATTTTAACTAAGTAGAGCAAAGTTTTCTCAAGTAAACAGGCCTAGTATCTTATAGTCCTGTAAGGTTTTTTGGTAACCATCTTTCTGAACCCCAATTATACTTTGCTGATTACTTCAACCTATAAATTGTGGTATTGTTTAAAGTAAGAAATATTGTCATGGAAGAGGTTTTATGACAAAATTGATCCTTTATCCAAAGACCATAAAGGACTTTCAATGTTATAACATTAAAGATGTGATTTTTACCATTGCTTTATAAATGAAATTTTTTTCCAAAGACAGACATTAAGGAAGCCTAATCATGTCAGTAAAAGTGTTATTTTCTAATGATTTTTAGTTGTCAGAGTAAGCCCTCCCCCAAATAGCCTGGCACAGAATCTTAAACTGCTAAGGGAGACTTGTTCACACTCCATGAACAAATAATGCAAATGAGATAAAAGTGTGGGTGCAAGTTTATAAGCAGGTGCCTGTGGGTCTATTTGTTAGTGATGCAGATATCATAAAATGTTTTTTTAATAGTTCTGATAAGACAGATTGCCCAGATGACAGGGAAGATGATTTTCCAGAGTGAGAAAATCACTTGGAAGAAGGCTATAGGTGTTGGCAGCACAGACCATGGGCTGAATAATAATGATACTGATAATAATGAGGCAGTACATTGTAGTAGATATAAGACTAGAGTCAAGAAGACCTGAGTTCAATTCTTACTTCTCATACCTTCTTGCTGTATAATTCTGGGCAAGTCATTTAACCTCTCATTGTCTCAGGAAACTCTATAATACTATAAGTCATAAGCAAGTCGACATTCTGCATTGGTGAAGGGAGTTTTTAGAATGGGAATTCTCCATAGTTTTGAAATCCCAGATCAGTAGAAGAGGAAGAAAGAGGAAGTGATAACAATAATTTGTTGGTTATTTTTCTTCATTTTCAGAGGATCAAAATGACATAACCATGTTGGAGTCAAAGTACAGTGTATCTAATTGTGGCTGATCAGACCAATATGAGCTCAGAAGTCTCTAAGACAGACCGGAAAAAATAGTCCACATGAACATTTGGAGTGAAGGTGTCTCTAAATTTACACATTTCGTGTTTCTTTTGAGCTACTGTTGTTGTGCTTGGCTCATAGATCACAGTATCTCCTTTGATACGGGCATGCTATGCTTGGTAGTGCTGTGCCAGCATCTCTCATATCACACAATTGATTCCAAAGTTCTTCAGGGAGACCTTGAGAGTATCTTTGTATTGCTTCTTCTGACTTCCAGGTGAGAGCCCTCCTTGCGTGAGTTCTCTGTAAAAGTCTGTTAGGCAAACATATGTTTGACATTTGAAAACGTGGCCAGACCATTGGAGTTGCTCTCTCTGCAGTAGAGTTTGAATGCTTGGCAGTTTAGCTCAAGAAAGAACCTCAGTGTCCAGTACCTTATTTTGCTAGGAGGTCTTCAGAATCTTCCTAAGACAATTCAAAGGGAAGCAATTAAGTTTCCTGGCCTTACACTGGTATACTGTCCAGGTTTCACAGGCATACAACAATGAGGCCAGCACAATAGATCTGAAAACCTTCAGTTTGTTAGGTAGTCTAATATCTCTTCTTTCCCACACTTTCCTTTGGAGACTCCCAAACACTAAACTAGCTCTGGCAATATGCGTGTCAATCTTAACACATTGATTGTGTGTTAAGATGAGTACATTCCTGGAAAGTATACTGCCAAGGTATGTGAACTCATCCACAGTATTCAAAATTTCTCCATTTGCTGTAATTGATGGTTCCACAAATGAATGGTGTGGTGCAGGCTGCTGGAGAACCTCTATTTTCTTGGTGTTAATTGTTGGGCCAAAATTAGCACAAGCAGCAGAGCATTGGTCCATGCTTTGAGGTTGCATTGATTGCACAATCACCTGTGAACAAAAAATCATGCACTGACTCTCCCTCCACTTTAGTCTTGGCTTGTAGCCTTTTAAATGAAATTATTTACCATCAGTGAGGTAGTTGACCTTGATGCTGTGTTTGTCTTCAACTGTAGGTGTCTGACAACTTTGCTGAAAATATCATGCTAAAAAGCATGGGAGCAAGCACATAGTCTTGCTTCACTGCAGTGGGGACTGGGAAAGTGTGAGAGCATTATCCATTATCCAGAACCCCAGGCAAGCATGCCATCATGAAATTGATGTCCAATACTGAGGAACTTCTCTGGGCAACCAAATTTTGACATAATTTTCCATAAGCCCTCAGAACTGATAGTATCAAAGGCCTTAGTCAAATCAATGAATATTGTTCTGTTCTGCTCCTGGCATTTTTCCTGGAGTTGTTGGGCAGCAAACACCATATTGACTGTTCCTTGGTCCTTTATGAAGTCATACTGGCTCTCAGGTAGATGACCATCTTCTAGGTGAAGGATCAGCTTATTAAGGAGGACTCTGGCAAGAATATTTCCAGCTATGACTAAGAGAGAGAGACCTCCCCTGGGATTGTCACTGGACAGTCTATTTCCTTTACTTTTAGAGAGATAGAAAATGGAGACATCCTTGAATTTCTAGAAGATAATCTCCTCTTGCCATGTAACCTGGACATTTTTAGCCAGCTTTTTTATGAGCAATGGACCTCCTGCCTTGTAAATCTCAGATAGGATAGATTCAACACCACAGACTTTGTCACAAGAGAGGACCTTAATGGTATTCAAAACATCTCTTCAGTTGGAAATTGACTAGAGAGAGACTGACTTCAACCTGAGGTATATGGCCAATGGCTTCAGCATTGCTTGATGATGGTCTGTTGAGAACACTATAGAAGTGTTCAGCCCATCTCTCCAGGATCATGTCCTTATCAATGTGGCTCCATCAGCACTGAGTAATTGAGATGCACCATAGGTCTCTGGCCCATAGATAGTCATAAGGGCATCATAAAAGTGCTTTGGATTGTTACTATCAGCATAAAACTGAATTTCATCTGCCTTCTTACTGAGCCAAGAATTCTTCATCTCTCTAAGCTTCACTTGCATTTTACTTTTGGTGGAGTTAAATGCTACCTTTTTAGAAATGGATGAACCATCCTGCTGGAAAAACCTGTGGAGTTCTCATTTTTTGTTTAGCAACTTCTGAATTTCCCCATCATTTTCATCAAATCAGTCTTGATGTTTGTGAGTGTTCTGAGCCAGATGGACAAATACAGTGCTGTACCAAATCTCTGAAAGCTGCCCACTCCTTTTCTGCTCCACTGATGCCCATTGTGTATTGGCTCAGCTTTCCTTCCAGGTTAGCAATGAACTGTTCCCACTCAGAGAAGTGCCCTAATCTATTGATATTAAGTCTTTTGGTAGTTGCCTTGCCTTGGGGCCACACGTATTGAATGAAAATATTTATCTTGGAGAGAATAAGTCTGTGATCAGTCCAAAACTCTGAGACACATCTTGTCTTCCTCATTCTCACATGCTGTCTCTTCTCCTTACAATAACATAGTCTATTAAATGCCAATGATTGCTTCAAGGGTACATCCATGAGGTTTTATTGCATTCAGGTGAACAGAAGACAGTGTTGGTGATGAGAAGGTCATGAGATGCACAAGTCTTCAGTAGTAAGTGACAGTGGTAAGTGACAATTGCTATTGCTGTTGCATTCTTCTCAAGCATTCCCTGCTATATCTGGTAGGTTATGCCTACTCTAGCATTAAAGTCACCTAGAATTATAAGCTTGTCCTCTTTTGGCACATTAATGATGAGGATGTCCAGGTCTTAATAAAAATTTTCTTTGACCTCATCAGGATTTATCATGGTGGAATTATACACACTGACGATGGGCATGGCACTTTCCTGTAAGTGACATTTGCATTGTCATGAGCCTGTTATTCATTCCTTTTGGTAGGTATACAGGTTTGTTGACTAGATTAGTTTTGATTGCAAAACCTATGCCAGCTTCATGGTGCTTCTATTCACTGTAGCCCCTCCAGAAAGAAAGAAATATATATGTATATATATGTTTTTTTCAGCTGTAATTTCAATAAATTGGCCTTCTTTTACCATCCTTGTTTCACTCAGGGCTGCTATTTGGATGTAATACCTGCTGAATTCTCTCACAACAAAAGCTGCTTGTATTTCAGGTCTTCTGGATTTAATCTTGTCCATTAAGGGTATAGATATTTTATGTACTGATGGTGAGTGAAACTATCTTTGCAGAAGTTTTTGTACATTTTTTGTGTGTGTTTTTAACACAGGGTAGGACCCTTGCCTACCCACAGGAAACAGGCTAGGGTTGGGTAAAGCAGACAATTTTAGGACATTTTTTTCTTGCTCTTTCCTTACACTGGAAGGTGAGCAATGCAGTCCTTAAAAGGCTGCTCAGACACACATGGGGGCTACCAAATCCCACTACTGCTTCCAGTGAGAAGATGACCCTGTGGCTTGGACTGCCTATGTGTAGGGTTGTGACTCCAGCTTCCAGTGAATTTGCACCTGCTGCTTCTTCATTCACCTGTTGCCACAGGACTTTGGGATATGTAAAATGGTAAAATGATATGGGTGATATCTTTTGATTCACACTTAAATTGGATTTAAATGAGACAGAGTTGAGCAAAGTCATCAGCCTCACTCTCTCTTCCAGATTCATCAAAGTCCAATGGCAATACAAAGTTAAGATGACTGGTGATATCTTGGGATGTAATGGATGACCTTGGTGTCTTCTATGTCTAACCCAGTTCTAAGCACTCCACAGTGCCTGCTTCAGTCACCTTCATGGCCATTGGAACAAACTGTTCTCATCCATCCATTCCACCAGGGGAAGTCTTCACATGCTAGGGGTAGACACCACCTTAACTCACCAAAGGATTTGAGACCCCTCAGTTACCCTCAACCTGGTTTAGCCTGTCTGACAAAACCGTTTACCAAGGCATAGCCACTGTTCATGCTACAGCTTCTTGGAGCCACAAGTGAGAGTTTGGTGGATCAGGTGGACACAAAAGGTGGAAAACAGCCCTGAAAAGGCAGCCCTTGTGCCAGAGGTTCTAGTCTTCCCTGAACACACCCTACACCCTGATAACAATAGTAAAGAGGGAAACAAACTGCATCTTAATCATTTGATGCACATGGATTATATCAAGCCATATGGCTCCACTGAGAAAACAAATAAAATGGTTCAGTCGTCCTATGGAATCTTTCTCAATGACCTCTGAATATAACATAAAATTTGGATTCAATATGTGTAAAAATTTTAATATGTTCTACAGAAATGTAATGATCAAAAGCTTCAAGCTTTAATCTGGAATTTATATTAAACTGAAGGCAATATCTACAAATGATTTAGTCTCCTCCAAGCATGACATATTGACCATAAATACATCAAGGAGAAAGCTGTGGCTAAATATATTACAAGACTTTTTAGAATCCTGACATCGAAGTTGGATGGGAACAATACATTTAAAGCAATTTACAAGTATACAATACCAATCTTAATGTGTACTTTAGGAACTATGCCATGGACCACAACAAATTTGCAAAGTATCCTAGTAAAAACTTTTAAAAGATTAATGAAACCAGGTCTCAAGGCTTCATCCTAAGGGACCCATAGAATGATTAACACTTCCTTGTCGAAAAGGAGGAAGAAAAAAAATTTAGGCCACCATAAAATACACACGTATACACATACATGTACATGAACAGATAGATTGATATACATACATTTGTATATGTGTGTGTGAAATGGTGGTTTTACATATATATATTTATATTTTTATATATATATATATATAATCCATGTATATATGGATGTGTATATATATGTGTATACATGTAAAACCTTACTACGAATACTTCATTTTTTCAGCCCTTTCTCTGGAGGTGAATATCTTCCTTCTCTAGTTTTGAGGTGTGGGGGATAATGTTTCAAGTTTCAGGGTTTTTGTGTTGCTGTTTCCTGAGCTCCACTGGGGGCCTGACCTTAGGTACTCCTCTCAGCCCCTGAGCCATGGTCAGGGCCCTCACCATGTTGTCACTACAAATGCTCTTACTCCCTGTAGAGTCTCCCAAAGCTGTAAGCTTTAGCTCCCCCCTCTGCTCTGGAACCAAAACCAGGGACTCTGCTCTACTGGACGTGCTCACAGCTAGCAGGGCCTACGCCAGCCACTCCTCTGTGACCAGTACTCACCAGTGTGTGCTCACTCCTCCTCATACATATGCATAGCCTGGGACCCTGTCTGGTCAGTGCACCTGGGTCCCACATCCAGCACCATCAAAGTTCCTGTAATCTACCCCTGATCAGCTGTCCAATGCCCATACTGTCCATGGGGCAAAGGTTACTGGAGCTGAGGCTGCCACTAGACAGCTACCCTCAGGGCTTGTTGTTTGTTGTTTCGATGGTGTCTGCCTGGAGGTACCTGCACCTCAATCAGGTCAGACCAACCACCCCAGGAAGTCAGGCCTTTCCAAATGTCCTCTCAAGCTGTCTTAGGCAGACAACTGCTTTGCCCCACATTTAATCATTTCTGCCCCTCAAAGTTCACTTTGAAGCATTATTTTAATTGTTTGTGGAGGAGTTTTGGAGACAAAATTCCTGGTAATTTCCTGCTTCATTTCACCATCTTCTCAGAATCCCCTCCCGGGAGGAAGAAAATTGATAGACATTCTTACAGAATATGATAAACAGGTAAAAATTAATGGAAATACTTTTGGAACAAATAGATAAAATCTAATATAATTATATTTTTATGACTTTATAATTTATAATACATATAAATTTAATATATATAATATATTTATATATTATATATAAATATAATATATAAATTATAAAATTATGATAGTAATATAATAGTAATAGGAGAGACAGATAATAGGTATGTGCCACTGGATTTGTCCAATATAACTGACAGTTATTTACCTCTGGATGGAGTCTATGAAATAGCTAAGATCTACGAGTGGAATTCAAACATCCTCATGAACTCAGCTAACAAACACTGACATTGACAAAGAACTGTTGAACAGATGGCTGAGTCACACAAATTTGCTTTCAGAAATGGAGAAGTTTATGATGATGATTCAGGAATATATCATTGCCAGCATAAATAATAGAAAAGTTATCCTTAAGGAGGCTGAACTTTGTGATCAAGTATATTATGCAGAGAACTGGTAGAAACAGTGCAATACATAATTGAATAATGTAAAATTCTAATAACTTCCAAATATCTAGCAAGACATGACCAATTCAAGTTTTTTTTCACAGAATGATTGACAACAAATTTCTGAATCACAAATATAGAATTACATAGAACTCAGAATTTGACCAGACCATTATCACAGACTATACTGTTGTCCCTAATTGCTCGCATATAACACTAGTTCATAAATATTTAATGATTTTTATGGCTATCACTAAATACTCATAATCTCCAAGCTACAGTACATGGAACATAAAGTTTTCAAAACAATCATGATTCCAGAGACAGTCCCCTCCATTTCCAATTCTTAGTCACTGCAAAAAAGTTATGCATATTTTTTTTTTACATCCTTAGAGTTCGTTTTGCTTAAGCTTATTCCCTCCCTTAGCATACACAACCTCTGAAAGAAGTTGGTATGGGTATGGGAGAGGTTAGAACTTGGAAGATGGTATTTAACATCAGGCATTAGAATGAAAAGACTTATCTGAAAGTGAGTATGGTACAGCTGAGAGCTTGAGCTGGCATGGTATATTCGGGGGTGGCCAATAGGGGACAATTGAGTGAGAATAGCTCTAATAATGATAACATTTATGTTGTGCTTTAATTTCTTCAAAGAACTTTACACTTATTATTTCATATGATTTTCACAACACTGTGAGGAAGGTCTTACTATCATCTCCATTATAGATATGAGAAAACTAAGGTTGAGATGGTTGAATGACTTGCCAGCATTTGAACTCATGTCTTCCTGACTCCAAGCCTAGTGCTTGATCTACTGAGCAATCTAGAATTTTGCATAGCAACATGTATGGCTCTGACCTGAGTCCTAGTGATCCCTTCCAGAAGCATGCATTAGTATGAAGTGAGCGATTATGAAAAACTATGAGATCAGATTCCACCTGGAGCAGTATATCTGAGTCATGGGGATCTGAGCTCCCGTTGGTTTCAGGTCTGGATGGTGACTATCTGAGAGGCACTGGATAACTTGTGTAATGGATGGTCCTCCCTGAATTCCATTTTTCTTTCCCAGGCTCTTCCCAAGCTGGCCCTGGTCTGTCTCAAATTAACTTTCAAGACATTTTGTAACAGAAGCCGGGAACATTGATTCTATCCTTTGATTTGCTACTCAACTGAGGAGGTCCACAAGTGATTTTTAAAGGGAGATTGATTTTTTTAAAGTTCAATCTATTTTGAAAGGCAATGGATCTGATAGAAAAGGCAGGTTCAGGGTAAGTTACAGGACCATTGTGAGGATTATGAATAGCTATGCAAAATGGTAGGAATTTCTAGAAGGACTGAAATAAAGATGGGAAACTGCAAAACCCCAACTCTGCAATATACGCCAGAGGAGGCAGCCAAGGAACTGACTCCCTGTCTTGTGAGGGGCATTAGCTGTTCTCAGGAATGAATAGAGTAGAATCACTTTGAGCAGTGGCCATCTGATATCCTTGGAAGTCATCTAAACTCTTATAAAGAGCATTCTTTAAGGAGTGAGCAGCTTCCCTGGAAAATTCAGGATAATTGGTATAAGAGCCTTGTAAGATTCTTCTTCATGAAGTTCTTTTCCAAAGCAGCTGAAGTTCTCTGGAGGGAATAGAGGTTGAGCTTGGCCCTATCTTCTAAGGAGGAGGTGGACATACCTTCTAACTTGAACTGGTGGATGAATTTCCCATCGCAAGAGTCCACCTTCTCCAGCTTTTATCTCTTTCATCTTCTTTTTCATGCCTCTTGGAGGTGTTCAGCCTCTTTTCCTCCAACCAGTTGGCATTCTCCATCATTTCTTGCAGTTTTCACTCCAGTTTCTCTGCTGAGAGTTTTCTGGTGTAACCTGGAGCATGTCGTCTTTGATACCCTTCCTTTGGGGTGAATGGCTCTTTGTTCAGCCTCTTTCTTTCTTGTTTACTTTGGATTGTGCTGTCTACCAAAGGGACCGTGACCTCCTGTCCTGGGTCTTGGCATCCCATGTGCTCTTCCTGCTGGCATGTTTTGTGGGCAAAGGGGAGGTACCCTGTGACCTAGAATGATTCTTGACCCTGTGTACATTGCTGGCATCAGTTACTGGAGGTCCTGGTAGTCTTGATCATGGTGAATATCTTTAATCTGTAAGCCATAACCTGGAATTTTGGGCAAAACAGGAGGAGGACTTGCCATCTTCTTCTGAGACTCTACAGGGATCTGCTCTTCCTCACTGGCAGAATGGTCACTGCTGCAGCTGCAATGCTTGTGCTTCTTGTGCTTTTTTTTTCCTTTTCCTTCTCTTTTTTTTTTCATTTTGTCATTTTTTTTTCGGTGAAGCAATCAGGGTTAAATGACTTGTCCAGGGTCACACAGCTAGCAAGTGTCAAGAGTGTCAGAGGCCAGACTTGAACTCAGGTCCCCCTGACTCCAAGGCTGGAGCTCTATCCACTGCACCACCCAACTGCCCCTCCTCTTTCTTTTCCAGGCTCATTTGCAACAATTCTTTGATTTTCTTCCTTTTCCCCTGATTATTCAAGACTTCTCTCTTTTTCTTTTCTTCCTTCTTTGGAATGATGAAAAGTGGGTCCTCATGGATTTTGCTGGTCATTATCAAGTAGAGAATTGGCACCTGAGGAGGCAAAGATGGAGTCTGCAAGAAGTCCTTTCTCTGATGAACAACCTGCTTCTTTGTCTTCCATCTTCTCAAAAGCATATTTGTCCATGGGACGTTCCATCAGGTACTTATCACAGTTCACCATCCCACCAGGGCCCTGGTACATCCAGTATAGTTTTATTCTGGTTTTTTTTTCGACGACTCACACATCCTCTGCATAGCATTGCATTTCCTCCCCTGCACTCTCTTCCTGAAGCTCCCGCTATAGCACCTCCATCTTTTTCCATTCTTCCTCACGTTTCTGCTCTGTCTTCCTCACTTTCTCCACATTTTGGAGGATCTGTGGGTACCAGCTTTTCTTCAGATTCAGATCTCCACCTCCTATGATGGCCTGTTCTATTGTGACAATCATAATACAGTAGGACATCAATAAAACCAACAGTCAAATTAAATTACACTTTAACAAGTATGCAGAAGATTTTCTTTACTGGTTGAGATTGATTACTCAATATTCCACGGCTGCATGAAAGGTAGAGTTGGTGAGAGCTTGGGAGAAGAGATCCTGGTCTTCTGGTTCCCAGTTTTAGACTTGTGGTTTCTGATTCTCTTCAGGGAAAGATCCCTGAAAGACTGAGAAGTCAGCTAGAGAGGAGCTGACATCTCAATCATGTTCCTATCCCAAACTTGCAACACTAGACTTGGGAATTTCATCTTTGGTAAGATATGAAACTCTCAGGTTGAGGTGAGATATGAGATCTCAGGTTGAGTTGAGATATTCCACTCCCAATAGGAGAGCTCATTAAGCTCTGTGAATGATATCTGATACATACTTTCATTTATATTCTTTCTCTGATTTTTATTTGCTCTTGGCTTGGGTAAATGAACTTGTTTATTATTCACCACCTCTTGGCATATAAATAAATCACAATTAAAGGATTAATATTTGCTGTATATGTGAGAAATATGGAGGACACATAGCACCAGTGATAATTAAAAGAAACCCACTACAGTTAGACATAGAAAAGATCCATTACATATCACATATTATATTCACACTTTTCTTCTATATGATATAAAGTGGGCCAGGAAGTAGAAGATAGAGAAGTTTTCTTTCCAATGGAAGTTCTTCATTCACCATTTTCAGGCACAGTATCATACAGATCTTTCAGAGACAAGAGAAGGATCACAGTGTTCAAAGAAGTATAGCAGTAGGATCTAATGTCTTCAAGAGGCTGGGAACCCATACGCAGAAATTACAAGGAGGTAGATTTTGATTCAGAATAAGAAAGAAAGTTCTGACAATGGAGTTATCCAATAATGAAGCAGGATTTTAACTTAATTGTTATTTTTCACAGATCATTTTTGATCAAACTGTTATCTTCAGTAGTAGTTTGAGAATTGCTCTACTTATTCTTTTTTAAACTTTTTAAATTTTTTCCACTTAATGCTATTTTATTTTTTTCCTATTACATGTAAAGATAGTTTTCAATATTTATTTTTATAAGATTTTGAGTTTCAAATTTTTCTCCCTCCTTCCCTCCTCTCCCCAACTCCCCAAGACAGCAAGCAATCTGATATAGGTTATACATGTACAATCATGTTAAACATATTTCTACATTAGTCTTATGGTGAAAGAAGAATCAGAACAAAATGGAAGAATCATGAGAAAGAAAAAACAAAAAAAGTTAAAATATTTTGCTTGGATTTACATTCTGACTCCATAGTCCTTTCTCTGAATGTGGATAGCATTTTCCATCATGAGTCTTTTGGAATTTTCTTGGATCACTGTGTTGCTGAGAAGAGCTAAGTCAATGATAATTGATCACAGCACAATGTTGCTGTTAATATTCTCCTGGTTCTGCTCACTTCACTCAGCATCAGTTCATGTAAGCCTTTACAGGTTTTTCTGAAATCCAACTGCTCATAGTTTCTTATAGCACAATAGTATTCCATTACATTTGCATACCACAAGTTGTTCAGCCATTCCCAATTGAGTGCATCCCTTCAATTTCCAATTCTTTGCCACCACAAAAAGAGCTGCAATAAATATTTCTTTACCTATGGGTCCTTTTCCCTTTTTATGATCTCTTTGTGATACAGACCTAGAAGTGGTATTGCTGGATCAAAGAGCATGCACAGTTTTATAGCCCTTTGGGCATAGTTCCAAATTGCTCTCCAGAATGGTTGCATACCTGCTTATTCTTTAAGGAGTGTGGTCCCTGTTAGTGAAAGTATTCAAGGAGAGCTAATCTAAACAGTTCTTAAATATTGTTTTTTGATTTTTAAAAATAAGTTTTTATTGAGGATTTTTGTGTTTTTTTTTGTCATCATAATTTTCCCCAGTATTGCTCCTCTCCCCCTCCCAGAGAACCATCCTATATAATAGTATTTTTTGCAGACAAAAAAAATAGGCAAAAAATCAGCACATTTTATCAATACATTGAAAACATCTGAAAATACATGCATTGTACAATGCTTATGGGACTCCCATCTCAGCAAAGGGGTAAACTGGGAATATCTTTGCATTTTTCTTTTCAAGACATGACTGTTCTGTTTAATTTTGCAATATTTAATATTTATCTTTTAATTTTTGTTCTGTCCATCTATATTGTTATTTTTATTGTATAACATTTTCTTGACTCTACTTACTTCACTCTACATCAGTTCATATGGATCTTTGCATGTTTCTCTGTATTCATGCCAGTTGTCATTTCTCACTATACTATAATATTTATCATTCACATGCCAGAATTTGTTAGTCACTCCCCAGTTAATGGACACCTACTTTGTTTACAATTTTTTGTGATTATAAAAAGTGCTGCTATAAATATTTTGATGCAGGTGGGGACTTTCTTATCAATGACCTCCTTAGGGAATATACCTGGTAATGGAATCTGTGAGTCAAAGGATATGCATATTTTAGTCACTTTATTTGAATAATTCCAAATTGGTTGTACAGTTTCACAACTTTACCAACAATGCAATAGTGTTCCTGTCTTCCCATACCCCCTCCAACATTGACTATTTCCAACTTTTATGAAAGAATTGCTTTTAAAAAATCCTACATTAGCTGAAAGATAGGACCAAATCACCTCTACATTTTCTTCCACTCTATAGTTATGTGGATCTATGCATCTATGAGATAACATAAGAAGATAGTGGAGAGAGCCTTGGTTTGGGAGTCAACAGACCTAAGTTCAAATAACAACTCTACTATCTAGCTGTGTGACCTTGGACAAATATCTTACTTGCTGGGAGCCTTGATTTCATATTTGATTTACAAAATTAGATTAGCATAGGCATATTTGTAATTGAAAAACTAATTCCTGAGACATTTACAATTCAAACATTTGCATGTAAATATTCTCTATGCATAAAGGGTATAATTCTAACCCTAATTTTTTTGACTGAACCTATGATTTCATTGGTGTGGGGCCCTGGTATCAAATTCAATTGGTAGAGATGGGGGAGAGAGGAACTAATCTCTACTTTAGGATCTCTGAAGGCTGTATATTGACTTAGAAAACCACATATTAACATTATATTCTATTGTATTTTTATTTCTTTTAAAAATATTTTCCAATTACACTTTAGGCCCTGTGCTTGACACCTGTTTTTGTAGGCTGAGGATTACCGGAAAAGAAACTCCTTCAGTCAATGTGGATTAATACCTTTGTCCAATTTATATAGTCTTAGAGAGTTATTTTGGGCACTGAAGGATGTTACACGTTCTATATATGTCAACGTTAGGACTTAAACCCAGGTCTTCATGATCCTTCCAGCTAGTCACAGTGCTACACTGACTCTTATGACTTTTATTATCTTTTTATTAATCATTAATGTTCCTCCCCCCTTTGCCCATCTCTTTCATTCTAGTTTGGCACTGATTTAAAGTTGTCTCCAAGAGGCAGAAGCAGGTAAACAAGTGATTTTCTTCTTTCATCACACATAATTTTCAGTTTTCTTTGTTTCATTGATTAATGAACTGCACTTTAACTTTGTTAACACAAGCTGGACTTGATAACCAGGATACGTCAATGTGTTAGGTTATCTTGCCTGCATTATCTTGTGTGTAATACACTCTACACAGAGAGGAATGTTAATGACAGCCACTCCCCAGTTACTGCAGTTTTTTTGTTTCCTTCATGTGTCTTTCTGAGAACCTGTGTTCTTGTAATGTTGATATACTTCATAGGCTCGTATCATCATGGGCCGTTGGAAAGAGCCCTGGCTCTGGACTTGGAAGATCTGAATTCAATTCCCATTTCACATGCTTATTACCAGCATGACCTAGAGCAAGTCATTTAATTTCCCTGGACTTCAGTTTCCTCATTTCAAAATAAGGTGCAGGGAGGTTATACTTTTCCAGAGTCAAACAGATGGCAAGATTGAACACAAGTTTTCTTTATACACATTATACACATTCTTGTTTGCTCAGACCTTGAAAACAGTTTATCCTGTAAGTCTTACGGAGACTCAGCATAGTAACTAAAGTGACAGGAGTCTTTTATGTTCCATCTAATGTATCCTAGATATGCTTTTGCTAAATGTCACATACCCCAGTATTTTTACTCTTTCCACAGATTTCAGCTACACTGTCTTTAAGTAGTAGTGGAAAATTGGTCTGCTTCTTGCTAAAGAGTTCTTAGGATTCTACCAGCTTTAACACATATGGAGAGGAAGTTGTGGTCTAAGGTAGAGGTATAAAACATGCCACCTGTGGGCAGCATTCAGCCACAGTACTCTCTAGTGAGATCCAGACTAGCTTAAAATGTAGATGGGAAATATTTAACAACATTAGTAAAAATACAATGAAACATAGATAACATTACCTTTTAAAACTAAGTCCATATGCAGCCTGCAGGGATCTTTATATACGGATTAGTGGCCCTTTTTCTATTTTAATTTGACACCACTGCTCTAGTGCATAGAGAAGTAGTGAAGAAAGGAAGATTTAGTCTCACCTCCGACAGTAGTGGCTGTGTGACCCTGGGCAAGTTAGTTAACCTCTCAGTGCCCCAGGCACTTGCTAAGACTATAAATTAAAGGCAATTACAGATCTGCTTTGGTGCAGGGAGTTCCCCTATACCAGTGAATTCAGGGGTTGGTTCAAAAATTCAAGGACAATAAATTAAAAAATAAAACCTTATAGCTGATATGCATACACACATACACACACACACACATTTTCTATCAATTGTTAGTTGTTGTGCAGCTTAATTCAGAAGTGCCAAGTTTTTATGGATTTTTTCCTTTCTTGAATTGCACAATATAACAATAATAAATAACACATCTGGCTCCAATTATGCAGACCTTGACTTACCAGAAATTACTGACTCAAGTTTTATGGTCAGGCCTTGATGCCAGGAAAACCTTGGGTTAAAGTCTCATTTCTGACATGTACTGACTTTGTGACCCTAGGTAAGTCATTTAAGATCTTCATGCTTCATGTAGTGTTCTAAAGCTATAACCTGTAGTTTGCCTTGGTAGATGGAGTTTCCAGGATTTCACTACATTCCTGAAAGCCCAAGTCCAGGTGAAAGGTGATCTGAATTTAATTTGATCTGGAGTCAAGGCAGAGATAAGGAACAAGCTGAGAATGGAATGCAGGGTGTATAAGCCTGGGTTTGGGGAGTAATGGAGGAGGAATGAAGACTGGAAGTTAGAACAGTCTGGTACTAGAGCATAGGGGAGGTTAGTAGGAAGTAGAAGGCAAGATAGTCTACCCAATTCTACCATCCAGATGATCACCTATCCATTTGCTTGTAATAAATGATCTAATGTTTAATATTCAACTATATTCTGCTTCTGACATGGAATGATGTATTCTGAAGTTCCCATATACCCAAGGGTATGCTAGAACTAGCTTAAACTGGATCTCTGTCAAAACATTTGTTAAATTTTCAGTGTTAGCATTTACAGCTCAGAAAGCAGCAAACACTACAAATCAAGGTTTGATTTTCTTCTTGATTATCTAAACTTTTAAAAAGTTATGGAGAAAATGCTAATAATCCAGATTAAGATGAAAATTGTGTCCTGAATTTTGGAGAGCCAGTTATTAAACATTTATCAACATACCCCTTGTATAACCCCCTCAGTCTTATAAAGGTATTCAAGAGATTGAGGAAGGGCCATATCTATCTGACCCATATTTAGGATGCCTTGAGACAAAGTCTCGTAGCCAGAAGAGAATTTCTAGAAATGATTTAGAATTTTTGGACTAGAAATAAGAATAGTAGCAACAAATTCAATGTGAATAACACACACACACACACACACACACACACACACACACAACTCAAAGCTGACAGCTCCATTTAGGAAAATTTAGGGGAATTTCTATTTTAAATATTTTATTTTTCCAATTACATGTAAAAACAATTTTTAACATTTACTTCAAAAAATTTTGAGTCCCAAATTCTCTTGCCACTCACTCTCCTCCCTACTCATTAAGAAGGCAGAAAATTTGATATGCGTTATACATGTGCAGTCATGTAAAACATATTTTCATATTAGTCATATGGTGAAAGAAAACGTAGACCAAAAAAACCCTAAGAAAAATAAAGTAAAAAAAATTAAGCTTCATTCTACATTCAGACTTTATCGATTCTTTCTCTGGAGATGGATAAAGTTTTCATCATAAGTCCTCCAGAATTGTCTTGGATCATATTGCTGAGAATAGCTAAGTCATTCACAGATGATCATCATATAATATTATCATTTCCATGTACAATTTCCTCCTGGTTCCGCTCACTTCATTTTACATCAGTTCATATAAGTCTTTTCAGGTTTTTCTGAAATCCACCTGTTCATTATTTCTTTTGGTACAATAATATTCCATTACCATCATACACAGCAACTTGTTCATCCATTTCCCAATTGATTGGTGTCTCCTCAATGTCTGCTTCTTTACCACCGCTAAAAGATCTGCTGTAAATATTTTTGTACAAATAAAATTCACAATTCCACCAATGGTGCATTAGGGTCCAAGTTTTCTCACATACCCTACAATATTTGTCATTTTTCTTTTCTGTCATGTTAGCCAATCTCACGGGTATGAGTTGGTAGCTCAGAGTTGTTTTAATTTGGATTTCTCTAATCAATAGTGATTTAGAGCATTTTTCATATGATTATAAATAGCTTTGATTTCTTTATCTGAAAACAGGCTCCATAATAATTGAATTATTTCTTTCTGGCTGCTTGCAATACTTTCTCCTTTACCTAGCAGCTCTGAAATTTGACTATATTTCTGGAAGTTTTCATTTTGGGATCTCTTTCAGGTGGTGATTGATGGATTCTTTCAATTTCTATTTAAACCTCTCATTGTAGGATATCAGCGCAGTTTTCCTTGATAGTTTCTTGAAATATCATTTCTAGGCTCTTATTTTGATCATTGCTTTCAGGTAATCCCATAATTCTGGAATTGTCTCTCCTTGATCTATTTTCCAGATCAGTTGTTTTTTTTCCAATGAGATATTTCACATTTTCTTCTTTTTTCATCTTTTTGATTTTGTTTTATTGTTTCTTGATGTCTCATGGAAACATTGGCTTCCACTTGTTCAATCCTAATTTTTAAGGAATTATTTTCTTCAGTGAGCTTTTGTACCTCGTTTTTCATTTGACCCATTCCACTTTTTAAGGAGTTGTTTTTTTCTCTTCAGTGAATTTTGTAGTTCTTTTACCATTTGGACTGTTCTGGTTTTAAGATGTTCTTTTCTTCAGTATTTTTTTTTGCCTACTATACCTAGCTGTTGATACTTTTCATGATTTTCTTGCATCACTCTCATTTTTCTCCATTATTTCCTTTACCTCTCTTATTTGGTTTTTAAAATCCTTTTTGAGCTCTTGCAGGAATTCTTTTTGGGCCTCTGACCAATTCACATTTTTTGAAGCTTTGGATGTAGTAGTTTTGACTTTGTTGTCTTCTTCTGAGTTTGTGTTTTGATCTTTCCTGTAACCATAGAACCTTTTATGGTCAGGTTCCTTTTTATTGTTTGTGGTTTTTTTTCCCTAGTCTATTTCTTGATTTTTTAACTGTATGTTAAAATTGGCCTCTGCCCCTGGTCTGGAGTAGGCATTGTCCCAAACTTCAGGTTTTTTCAGCATCTGTTTTCAGAGCTAGATGTGGGAGTTGATAAGTTTTCAGTTCTCCCAAGGTAGTATGTATGATCTAAGGAGAGGTGTGATCACCGTTTTCCTGGCTTGTGCTCTGGTTTGTGAGCAATCTTTTATATCCCAGAACTGTGACCAGGGACCCAACTCGTGCTAGTGCTCCTCCTTGCCCCGAGATTGTGACCTAGAACCTCACATGGGTAACACAATAGCATCCTGCACCCTGTGTCATCAAAGGGCCCCCGCAATCTCCTAACCAATTATCCAACCCCCCTCCCTGTTTGTGGGCTGAGTGCTCTCAAGCAACTGCTGCCAATTCAATCACGCTCAAGGCCTGCTGCTGGACTGTGCCCACTCTCACCCAATGAGACAGACCTTTCCTGCTGACCTTCTTAGTTGTCTTAGGATGGAAAACTGTTTCACCTCAACTTTTTGTTAATTCTGCTACTCCAGAATTCATTTTGAGGCATTATTTTAAAGTTGTTTGCAGGAGAATTTGAGAGAGCTCTGAAGAGTCCTTGCCTTTACTCAGCTGTCTTGGCTCCACTTCCCTCAGTTTGGGGAAATTTCAAGAAAGCTTCTCATTCTTAAACCCTCCAAAAATGTGGTGACAAATTCTTCCCTTATTTTTGTAAAATAGGTAGCAACAGCTTCTGCAGTCCTCCCTATCTGTAGTATGACTGCCATCTTGTGGCCAAAAGAGGTGTCAATTTTCCCAACTATCCCTAAGTGGAATGGCTTGTTCCAAACTCATCCAAATCCCTCGGTTTTGATTGTCTAGAAGAGATACTGCCCTGACTAGAGAAAGTGAAGATTATCAGGAGACCCCTCTGCCATAATGCCAGTATCTCTGAATTCAGATCCATTCTCATAGTTATTTAGGAGTTTATCTAGGGAGAAGAAATGAGGGGAAAAATAGAAAGGCTTGAAGGAAAAGCTACAGAAAATGAAGATCCTTCTAGGATGAGCCCATCAAGTATTATTAAATCCAAAAGAAGTGACTCCAGTTCTAGCAAAGCATTAATACTATTTTTTTCCTCATCAGAAAGAAAACATTGATACTATAATAGGCATATAGTAAGGATGCTGGCTGCATTGTGAAATCGTATTGAGTATTGTAACTGCACCAGACCTTTATTTTCTCACCAGCAATATGTAAAAAATAATTTTCAGTACCAACCTCATAAGGTCATTGGGAGGAAAGCACTTACTAAGCTGAAAAAGGCTAAATAACTTATTATTATTATATTATTACTAATTATAAGTGACCCCAAGTGACTGGAAAATTTTTTACAGTATTTAAGTCTTTTGCATTTAATATTCAATTATATACAATTATTAACAGGTTAAAAACAGAATAATAAAAGCCTAATGCAATACAGAAAAGGTGGTACTAAATTGGAAAAGCCTAAGTTCCAGTCCTGGCCCCCAAACTGTGTGACCTTGGGTTAGTCATTTGGCTTTTTTGAGCTTCAGTTTCTTCATATTCAAGAAAAGAGTTTGGGGTAAATCACTATGCCATCCTATTATGAGATTCTCATATTTGACTTCACTTCTTCAACCTCTCCTTTCCTTGAACCTTAGTAACAAATCTCTTTTCTAGTTCCTAATCTGATTCTGTTGTCTGCATATCCTGTTGATAAGTTTGTTGCCCTCATCATTGACTCGTATTCAAAGCTCCTAGAAGGACAGAGACTGTGTCTACCGAATTCTATCTTACTATCACCTAGAATAGCCCCTCATTCAGTTGGATACTTAATAAACCTCTCAAGGATTTTATGACCCACCAGACAAGACACATGTAAATACAAGAATAGTCTCCAACCTGTACATAAACTTTTTTTGGAGGGGGAAGGGATAGAAAATTTAACAATCAGGCTCTATTTTACTAGGATCAGTAGAAATTACTATCGTTCATGGAAGGGCTATATTGAAGAGATTGAATGTGAGTCAGACTTTAAAATTGGTGGAAGTATACCTTAACAAATGACAAAAGAAAAATTGCCAGATTTTTCTAACTTCCAATTATCAATCTCCCTTTCTATAGTCCTTGTCTCTTAGAAAGCATTGGATCATCATATTGGATTATCTTTTATTTTCATGAATCATTCATTGTCTTCAACTTGAACTGGATGACTCCTTATGTGCCTCCCATATACCACATCTTTTTATCCTACAGAATAGTTAGAATTGATCTGGCATTTTCTACCTTTTAAATTCTTTCACACCTGTTCACATTTGATTCTCATAATATCAATTTGAGGAAAATGTGATATAGAAAGTTGGGTGATTTGATCAAGTCAAACTACAAATTTGATGGACTATCCACAGTGACAACCTAAATATTTTCATTCCTAGCAAAATGTTCTTTTTATATCACATAGTCTCCTAATAGTTTATTATTTTCTTGCCAGTCTCTACAAAGCAAAGTTCCACAACCTAATGAACACTAGACTTTGGAAAAACACCAGAATTTAAGAGAATGAGGCAAAAGATCAGAAAGAAAAACTTATCTTTTGAGTGAATTCAATGCAGTTCTTTCATCAAAAGAAAGATGTTACAAAATAGCAATTAAAGTAATAGTCCCCCCAGAATGGAACTTAAATAAAAAGAGAAAGAAGTGTCAGGTTAGTATGGGCCTTATCTCAGCACTGGGAAAACAGAGCCAGTCCTGTTGCTTTGGACACAAATAGTCCCCTAGAGTTGGAAAGTTTTATTCCTTCAGTTTTTATACCTTTAGGTATAAAACCAAGGTTAACAAGCCACTCTGTATTCTCCTGTACCTTAAAATTAACCCCTTTATCCAGATACATGAATAAGAATTTTTTAACTTAGGGCAAGAAAGCAGCCAATGATGGAGATGCACTGCCCTGAAGATGTAACAGATACTTGATTAAGACTGCCATTTTCAAGAATGGGGTCAAATGAGAAGTTCACCTTGAGTCCAGTCATTGATGAGGAAGAAGGATGGAAAGAAGCAAGGTTTGGAATCAAGCTATTGTTGCCCTCCAAATTTTAGTGCCCAGGTTCAAAGCTCTTGTTACTATACCTTAGTTAAGGCTTTACCTTTGATTTTTCTGTGATTCTATGATCATTAAATAACTTTCCAAATTTCAAATTAGTTTTCTTTATAGACCTAGTGTTGGTAGGATAGGGAAGTGGTAAAAGATGGTCTGTATGGAATTTTGGTTCCTAATTACTGTGCTTGAGTCTAATTTGCATGACCCAATTCACCAATACCTGATAAGCACTAGGTGAACTGATAACAAGCAATTTTCGAAATCATGCAAGACTAAGGCCTAGACATTGGAGCTGAGATAACTATTTTGCAACCATTGTAGTCTTCTCATCACTCAACTAAATTCTCTTTTTTCCTGTAATGAATTATCTTCACAGTTCTGGAGGCACTTCCTCCACAAAAATTATATTAAATTCCTTCTCTTACTTTGAATTTGTTCCTATTATGTCCCTTATTGCTTCAAGAACTTTCCTTTCCTTTCACTTAAAGTGTACTAAAGGCACATTCATAGCCAATCTCTTCCATATTGTCTTTCAGAGAGAGGAATTTATATTGAGCCCCAGAAGAGTGATAAAGCGGGATTCTCAATTCTTTATATGCCCCCCCCAAAAATAGACACAAGTCAAAGTCTAGTCTTGTAACTGCTTTTTTCTTATGTCAAATGGATTTAACGTTTTTGAGATAAGGTTTATTAAGACTCCAATTGTATCTGGGGCTGTTCTAGCTAATGATCAGGTAGAATTAATTGAACACAGTCTCTGTTCTTAAAGAACGTCAAGTCTAAGATAATGATGTGGACAAACATGAACAAGATACTCTGATAGCAAAAAAAATCACTAAGACATGTGAACAGCATATATGTATGTATTACACACAATATATTAATGTACATGTGTGTACTATATATACATATGTACATATGTATATATTTATATAAATAACTTCTTTGACTTTTAAAGAAAGTTTCATATTTTTTGCTTTGTTAGTTTTGTCTCAGAAGGAATTTTTCTTTTCCTATTCTGGAAAATACATTTTGTGTCTTTTTTCTTTTTTCTTCATAGAGAGCAGATTTTCTAAAGAAAAGGCACAGACATTTTTATTTCTTGCTAGTTGTATCCTAAAATCAGTTTTATGTAATTTTTCAGGCATAAACTAACTTGGTTTTATCCTAACCTGTTAGCATGAAAATATTTTTATGAAATTGCTGATTTTATTGACATATATCTCTTAAAAGTCTGAGTGCTATATGTTGATACTGTTTGGTGCTGTTTTCATGATTTGAATTAGTGTCTTTTGCTGTGGTATTGTATCACTTAAGTGTAGAATATTAATGTAATCGGCCAATGTTGCTGTAACACTAATATTTTTTAATTAATGCGGACACACATAGAGTATTCTCTAGGAAAGACGGTAACTAAGGCCATTTAATGGTACCATGTTGCTTCTGCAATTGAAAAATATAGAAGTTTCCTAATTTTAGAAGTAGACTTGGACCTTTAGAATGAGGACAATTTAAGGCTATTGGGCAGAAAAGTGAAAAGCTTGGAAGGCTATATAATTAAGGCCACTAATTTTAAAGCAGGTAAGATAAGTCAGGAAGGTTTTTTTAGTTTTAAGATTTTTGACCATATCTAAGGAATTGATAAGGAATGGAATTATTCCTGGGAATTTATACTAGTCTACTGTCTGAAGATGAAGATTTCCTTAAAGAGGTAGGAGATATTCTAATAAAAGCAGGCATTTCTACAGAGAAACTAAATATTACAATTAAATCCAGGAATTCTATTTCATCTGTGAGTACGGCTAAGGCCACGCCCATTGTGGTAAACAGATACCATAGGCCCCAAAATGGCATTTTCTCTAGACATAAGCTATATCCCCCAGAAGAACAACATGAGGAGACTTGGCTCTGACAGGGAAGAATGAGTCTGACCCCGTGGAAAGCCCCTGAGCCAGACAAAGTGATGAGACTGACAGAGCACCTAAGGGAGATAGCTGCAGTGGCAGTAAGTAACCTAAGGCATGGCTCCATGTTAACTGGCAATAATATATACCAATTTTAGCTGAGATGTGTTAAGAAGAACAGGGCTTGGGGCATATGTAAAACAAATTTAGTGTTACATATGCTTATTAGGGCCAATGATACACCAATAAGAGTTACAACCACTATTCCTCACCACAGTTGTCTGTGGATGACTGATAGTGAGAACAGATGGCTGATTAAGGACAAAGAAGTAACACAAATCAAAAAGCATACTAATGATCCTACACATGCTAAATCATAGAAAATAGGAAGCACTTACTTTGGAAGTAGTGTCAGAAGTTGGAGTTATGCAATGGAGAGTAGCATTAGACTGGGATCAATCTGACACACGGATCCAAGAAGCAACTGGTGTTACCCAAAGCATTGCACTCAATAGCCATGAATGTCTTACATTATGATTTTGGTCATATGGGCAAAGAAGAGACCCTAGAACTAGTAAGAAACTGATTTTACTGGCCTGAAATGGCTGTCGATGTCACCAAGAGGTACAGATCTTGTAACAGATGTACACCAAGGAAAAAAAAAAAGACTGTCCATCACTTGCACAAAAAACTTTTGACCTAGGCATAGGCTCTGACAGTGATGTATCCACTGAAGAATTTTTTTTGGAGACAATCAAGGTTAAATGACTGGCCTAGGGTCACACGGCTAGTAACTGGATTTGAACTCAGGGCCTCCTGACTGTGAGGCCAGTACTCTATCCAGTGTGCCACCTAGTTGTTCCTCAAGAATTTTTTAATGGTTTTATTAAATTCATTTACCTAAGCTATTTAGGGGCAGCTAGGTGGCACAGTAGATAGCATGCCTGTCCTAGAGTGGGAAGTACCTAATTTCAAATCCATCCTCACACACTTACTAGCTGAGTGATCCTGGGTGAGTCACTTAAATCTGTTTGCCTCAGTTTCCTTACCTGTAAAATAAATTGGAAAAAGAAATGACAAACTACTCCAGTATCTTTGCCAAGAAAACCCCAAATGGGGTTACAAAAAGTCGAACACAACCGAAAAGACTAAAACAAGAACCTAATCTATTTATAATATAAAATGTAAAACATTTTAGTAAAAAAAAAAAACCAACAACAACAACAACAACAAAAACCTCTGGAAATACTGGAGTTTTTTCACCCACACAATAGTGCAGGTGTGCAGGTCTCCCAACCAGCAGAGATAGCCCTTTCTAATCGAACATTGGACTTGAAACATTAAGCATATGTGTACAACCACACATAAACACATTAACATATTACATACAGATCAAAGCAATGGTTGGTGCATTTTAGTCATAGCAAAATAAACTGAGGTTATAACTGGAATGAGGTAAAGGGGATGAAGAACCCTGCATCTGTGTGCGGTGAGGGAAAGTTACACATTCTCTTCAGGTGAATCTGAAAAATTCTTTTAGAGGAAGTGAGTTTTCAGCACTCGTATGAGACGCTAACCTCAAGTGTATTAATCACAAATTAGATGCACTTCTCATGAAGGTAGATGAGTTTTGTAACTTCTTTATCTCAGCAAATAAAACAAACTCAAAATATATCTTTACTAGGATAATTTTCTAAATTTGAATCTTATTTTATAATTTCTCTGATTTACCTTGACAGTTGTGATGAAGGGGAAAGTCAGAAGAACAGATTGCTGTGATTGTAAAATTAGTAACAAAGGTCAAAAATATTTTCTTCCCTTTACAAGTCAGCTTCTGTTCAATACTTTAATCATCTCCTATCTCAAAGTTTAATTTGGGGCATTAAAAATTTTACTTAATTACATTGGCATAGCATAACAAATCCTATGCCTTTTAAAAATGATATATTTTCAGTTTGATATTAATATCAAAGAAAAAAATCTTTCCACTTCAGCCATTTTCCATCTTTTCTATTACTATTGGCATCACCTCCATCCTTCTGTGGACTCGACATCTTATTTAACCTTTTATCCTTTACTTTGTAAGCTTCTCTGTATCCAAATCATGCCACTTGATCCTTAGTAACATCTCTTAGGTCTCTCTCTTCCTTTCTAGTAAGGACATTAAGTGGTGGAATAAATAGAGCACTGCGCCTGGAGTCAGGAAGACCTGAATTCAAATCTGATCTTAGACACTTACTAGCTGTGTGACCCTGGGCAAGTCACAACTTCTGTTTGCCTCAGTTTCCTCAACTGTAAAATGGGGCGGTAATAGCACCTACCTCCCAAAGTTGTTGTGAAGATTAAATGAGATAATATTTGTAAAATCACTTAATGCAACACTTGGCACATATTAGGTGAGGTGCTTAATAAATATTTGCTCCCTTCCCCATTTTGATCACCAGTTGTCTTTAGACTACAATGAACTCAATACATAGATTACTGTATCTCTAGGTCATACTTCGGGCTATACTATGTGCTGTCACTAAAATAGCCTACCGAACACCACATCCATTTCATTGTCTAATCTCTTCAATCTATTTAAATACTTGGGGAATTTTGAAAGAATTAAAAACTCCAATCCATCAGATGGACTCAACTATGATTCCAGAAGTCTGATAATGAAGTATACTACCTACCTCTTCACAAAAAGGTGATAGATTCAAGATGTAGAATGACAAATGGATTTCCAGACAGTACCAATGTAGGAAATTGTTTGTTTGACTATGCATATTTGACACAAGATTTTTTTGATATGTTTTCCCAGTAAAAAGGGAGAGTTGGAACGGGGCAGGGAGTGGCTGGAAATAAATATATCTTCCCCCTCACCAAAAAAAGAAAAGGAAGACGATCATTGAAGCATTTTTTTAAATGCACAAGAATCATAAAGAAGGTGGTGTAGTAGGAGGGACATTGGATTTAAAATTTTAATGTCTATATTGAATCCCAGATCTAAGTCCCTCCCTCTATGCCTTGTAATATGACTTAATATCTCTGGGTCTCAAATTTCCTCATCTATAAAAGAAGACGGTTGTACCAGATGGTCTCTAACATTCCCATCTAACTCAAAATTCTTATAATCCAAGGTCTTTGTTGAGATGGAAACAATTTTGATTTAGTTAAACGGATTTTACTTCAGTTGATCACACTAATCAGCTTTCAATTATTCAAAGTGACTGAAAAAAAGAATAGTATGAATTATGCTTGTCCATATGCATTCACCTTCCATATCCTCTGCTTACCTTTAAGTGTACTTTGGAATTGGGTGTATCTGACACTCCAGAATTTAACTAATTTAAGCAATAACAAGGAGGCAACACCATAAACTAACTCAGGAGACTTTGAGAAACTACCCAGCTTCCCTGTTCTGCACCTTTACTGGGGATAGATAGCATCACCTTAGGCTGATGTGAAGCACTATCCTAAACAAAATTAGGTTTTGTCTCTTTGCATTGAGGATTTTTATCTGTTCAATCCTTTTGTTCTCTTGATGTCAGGCTTAGGATCATAGAATAATTGTGGTAGAGTTAGAAGAAACATTTGAGGTCACTTAGTGCAGCTCCCTCACTTTACAGATGAGGAAATTGAAGCCCAGATGAGTCAGGTATTCAAGGTCACACAACTAGTAAGTGACAGGTCAGGAATTCAAATTCAGGCCCCATAATTCCAAGCTTAAGACTTGAATTTCAGTGTTCTTTCCACTAAACAGTTATAACCATTTTTGTTGTAGAGGCCTTCCTGGTAGTTGAGCAGGGAAGGGAGGGAAGGGAGAAGAAATTTTATGGAAACAAAAAAATTCCTAATTGGAGAAAGCTTAAAAAGAGATAGTGATAATGACAACAAAATTAAGTAATCCATGAACTTTGATTCTAAAACAAAATTGTAATTAACTTGTAATTGAGAATAACCAAGTTCATTGGCACTGATTGCTTAATGAAATTTCCAAAAGTAGATCTAAAATATATTCATTGAGTAGCCTTAGTCCTAGAAAAATCTTGTTCAATTATCAGGAATAAAAACCTCAAATATTAGGCTCATTCTTAGTAATGCAAAAAAAAAAAAAAATCAGGCCTAATCTGTCTATGCAGATATTTTACACTAAGAAAGTAAATTGGTTAAAAAATGTATATCGTTTAGATCATGATATGCAGCTATATATACAGTTCAATATGTGGATCCACCTGTACGTATAACTCAAGAAAACAAAACAAAACAACAACAAAAAACCCACTGTAGATAGGCAGTCAAATAATATAAGGATCATTATACCCACTTTACACATAAATTACAACAAAGCTTAGATAGGGTAATGGTTTGCCCATGATCTCCCAGAAAGTGTAAGAGCTAGGAATCAGATTCATAGGCATCATGGTATAGGATCTATGGAGTCAGAGGACCTATGCTCAGATCCCATTTCAAGCAAAAATCTCACACTGTACCTTGTTTGGACATGTCTCCACCTCACTGGCACTTGGTTTGCTCATTTGTAAAATGATGAGTTAGACTACATAGATTCTGAACCACGATCCAACTCTAGAGCCATTCTGACTCCATGTCCAAGACTTCTTCAGTTATTTCACACTGCCTCCAACTCAAATAGCTTATTGCTACCCTCAAGCAACAAAACAAAAAAAAAAATGAGAACAAGGTTCCTAGTACAATGTTTGTTGAATTTAGTTGAGTGCTTAGATTTAAAAAAATTAAATTGCTGGATTTGATATATAATTTCTTGAAGGACATTATAAGCTGTTTTTATTTTTCTAAACTTTCAGTAAATCTCTCTTCTTTGCTTGGCAGTTTGATCACACTATTCTCTTGCTCAATTAACACTAGTGCCCCCTCCCCCATTGCTTTTTAGGATCAAATATAAACTCATGTGTTTGACATTTAAAGCTCTTCACAACTTGCATCTGTTATCTTTCTACCCTATGATACTTGATTTCCCCTTTGCCCACTCTACAATCCAGTGAAACAGACCTTTGGCCATTCTATTTCCTGTATCCATGGCACAGGCTGTTCCACAGACCTGGAAAGCATCCTCTCTTCACTGCCACTCTTAAAATCTCTAGTTTCTTTTGAAACGGCTTCTAGACTACTTCCTCCACGATTGGAGCAATCAACAAGAGCTATCTTAGTGAAGGACATGGTGCTAGATGCTGGGGAAACAAGTGCAACCCCTACTCACGTGGAGGCTGATTTTCCCTTGACCTTCCAGTCCCTAGTACTTCCCTTCGAAAATTACTTTTTTTCTATTTCTGGAACAGTTGTATATACTTATCTTTATACTCATTTATATTTGTTGATAGAATATATGTGTGTGTATATATATATATATATATATATATATAGAGAGAGAGAGAGAGAGAGAGCAGAAACTGTTTCATTTTGTCTTTGTATCCCTAGCACCTAGAACAATGCCTAGTATATAGTAGTAGCCACTTGATAAATGCTTTTTGTTTAATTGGAGAGGTAGGTGACTATGGGCACATGGTGTTGTATATGCTGTCCAAAATGATTGCTGGTTGGTTGGTTTTGCTAGATTGTGTTTCTTTGTTACAAGGAAAGGCTTATTGCATAGGATTTGGAAAGGGAGAGGATAATATCCCCAAATAACTGTGATATAAAAACAAAAAGCATCATTAAAATTTTAATTAAAAAATGAACATTCAATTGAGGTTGATGAGTACCTCCCCTTTTGGGAGAGTAGGTTTTCAACATGGAGTTAAGTGTATATATCTCACTATCTCATTTCATCAGAAAACTCAATTCATCTAGTTCATTAGAGGTTCTATTAGATTACTTATGATCTCTGATGAGACTGGCTTTGTTCTGAAACATAAACATGCACATGTAAATATAATATTACAGATAGATACATACATGTATGTATATGCATGTGTGTATATGTAAATGTGTGTATGTGTGTATGTATGTATGTATGTAGTGGGAGGATACTATGTCATCTATCTGTGTATGCTAAACCTCAGAGAGGTTAAATGATTTGCCTAGGGTTACACAGTTAGTAAGAAGCAGTGCCTCAGCTCTCTGAATGCTGCAATCTAGGCCATGCTTCCTTCTCTTTCACCACTAGGGGCAAGGAGAACTGCATTAGATATTACTAGAGGTACCTGGATTTAAGGACAGCTAGCATAAGTCCAGAAAATGTTGTTTATATTTCTTTGGCAGTCAACAAAATAATATATTTGTCCTCATGACAGTAGGGCTGGTGAAGGAAATTTGTTTGCTCTCCGGGTTTCATTCATAAATCCCCAAAGAGCTGATGGAAGTTACATCACATACAGTTCTCTCTATTCATGTTCAGGAGTCATGGGCATAAAACTGTCACATGGCAAAAAGGTTTTAACAGTGGGAAAGAAGACTGGTCTGTTCACCCATATTAAGAATCAGCAGCTTAATGGCATAGCTGGAGGCCGTCCCAGGCATTTAATTCACCTTACAAAGAAGAAACTGCTTTTGTGATACCATCCAACGCTGAATTGCTTATAAATGGTCTCAGCTAGAATTTCAGCTACAAGTTCAAAGTCAAGGTCTCTGTTTACAATGGTAGAGGGAGGTCAGATCCTGATGGCACTAAAAACCAGAAACATCACATTAAAGCATTTACCCAGTCAATGCTGTTGATGTTAGGATATTAGAGTACAATGTACAACCACTGTACTAATAATTAATGTCTATTTGAACTCTAATAAAGTAGCTCATAAATAAAATTGTTCTGAAATGACCATAACTATTTAGTCAGGAATACCTGATTTAAAGTACATGTAAAGTTCAGCCTATATCTTTTGCCCAGAAGGGACAATTGCCATGGCTGACACACAAATTAAATCTAAGATCATAAATTGTCTCAATTTTGACATAGGGAACCACTTTCTTCATAGAGCACTCCACTGGAAGATATGATTTGAATCTGTGATCCTGGTTTTATGATGAATGATTTTAGATCGTCATTTAACACTCTTGGGTCTCTTTTTTCCTTAACTATAAAAGGGGATTGGGTAATACCTTATGGTCAAGAGTTCTAATAAAAAGTTAATTTTTGGCACCTCAAATCCAGCCCACACTCACTCTCAGGATAGTAATGAACCACATTAATGAATTTGCAAAAGAAAAAATAAATATGTCTGTTTCCTAATCAATACTTTCCTTCTTAACTTGATAAACTTCAGACTCCTCAACTTGACATTCAAGGCCTTCTACAGTCTGGCCCATTCTATCTGCTTGAAATTATAATACTGCTTTCCTCAGTGCTGTAGGCACACATTTAATTAATATGATATCAGCCCTGATGGTTCTGAGAGACCAAGATGTGTATCCTCAGTACCTAATCTAAGAAATGAAAATGCCATTAGGCTGCCTATTTCAGAGAGCCAGAGAAGGTAGTTTGCTCTGTAATGGAGAAATTCTTAAAGCCAAAATAATTTCTTTTTAAAAACATAGATTTTTGTTGTTATCTTCTTTTTATATCGCTTATATTCCTCCCTATGTTTCTCTTCAATCCCCACCCAGAAAACCATCACTTATAATAAGAATAAAAAAGATAAGAAGAATATGTGTATGTGTGTGTGGGGGGGAGAGTTCAGCAAGAACCAATCAACATATTGAAAAATGATGTCATTATATGAAATGTTAACCACTCTTTGAGGGAGCAAAGAGAAGGGTCTTTTCATATCTTTTCTCTGGGACTAAGTTTGTCTTATAATTTCACAACATTCAGTTTTGATTGTTTTGTGCTATTGTTGATTCCATCTATATTGTTGGGGTCATTGTATATCGGGGGCTTTGGGATTCTGCTTACTTTACTCTTTTCATCATATTCATTGTTTCTTAGATCATAGTAATATTCCATTATATTAATGTACCATAATTTATTTAGTCATTCCCCCAATTGATAGGCATCTTTTATTTCCAGTTCTTTGCTACCACAAAAATAATTGTTCTACAAATCTTGGTGTATATGGAGACTTTCCTTTTATCAGTAACTTCTTTGTGGTATATACCTAGAATGGAATCTCTGGGTCCAAGTATATGTATGTTTAATCACTTTATTTGCATAATTCCAAATTCCAAATTGTTAGTATATCCATCTTTCCAACCCCCAATCCTGCAATGTTAAATAGCCTTATCTTTTGATCTCTTTGAAAATGTGTTGAGTGTGAGGTAAAACTTCAAGGCTGTTTTGTTATATTTCTCTTGTTATTAATGATTTGGGGCATATTTTTATATTTTAAATATATTTAATTTTTCAATGAATAAAAAATCCGTTTTCTTACCCACTCACCTTCCTCATTAAAAAAGTAAAAACAAAATCTTTGTAACATGTGTGCATAGTCAAATAAAACAACTTCCCATATTAGCTGTGTCCAAATACTACATGATTCATTCTCTGAGTCCATCACCTCTGTGGCGAGGTGATGATATAGCTTGCTATATCATTGGTCCTCTGGAAACATAGCTGGTCATGCTGACCACAGCTCTTGGGGATTTCAAAGTTGTTTATCTTTTTATTTTTCTGTAATGTTTTTCCTGGTTCTGTTCAATTCACTCTGCCATAATTATGTCTTCCCAGATTTCTGTGAATCTGTCCCTTTCACCATTTCTCATAAAACAGCAGTATCCCATCACATTAACATGCTTTCATTTGATTAGCAGTGCTCTAATTGGTGGGCATCTACTTTGTTTCAAGTTGTTTGCCACTATAAAAATAGCTACTATATAACTTTGTGCACAAATACACATCATTTTCTTTTTTTGATAGGGAGCGTTCTTTAATATCATTGTGAATAATTTAAATTGTTCTTTTTGAGAACTATTTGTTCATATGCTTAACCACTTATCTATTGGCAAAATTGTCATTTTGAGGTTGTATCAATCCATCAATAGCATTTCTTAAGTACCTACTAAGTAAAAAGTACTTATTAAACACTAGGAATACAAAGAACAGAAGAATCTCTGCTCTTAAGTCTTAACAGAAGAAGCAACAAGTACAACAAATACACGTCAGTATATAACACCCTTTTACTATCTACCCCACATTGAATGATGGCTTCTGCTCTAACATAACTCCCCATTTCTAGAGAACACAGCCAACATGGCAGGCCAGCATAGCAGTACTTTTGTGGGCCTTGGTCAATATAGGAACTGGGTGATGTAAAAACTTCATCAGATTCTACATTTTATCTGTATTTTATGTCATTTCTTGAAGAATGTGCAGATCATCATATCATCATGGACTTATGCAAAATCCAGAATTTATTGCAAATACAAGGAAATTAGCATCCCAAAGACATGTGGCATAGCTTTCCAATTCAAAGATCCCAGAGAGAAGCGCAAGCCTATTAAAATATTCAGAACCCAAAAGCCACAGAGCAGATGAAATTCCAGAAGAACATCTGGTTTTACAGGAAACTGAAGAGTTTTCTCCTGAGAATGAATAGAGCAGATGGCATTGCTTTAACTGCTTCTCTAGCATTTTCTGGGGGAGGAATCTATCTATATGTGCAGATCTTTGCCATTTTAATGGGTATGATTCTGCTTCTGTAATTTATATTATCTCAGGAGACAGGAAGTATATCATATACATTTTGTTTACTCAAACAAATCACTAAATTGGTAGAACTTTCCATGAACCCCCCCCCCCAAAAGCTCACTTACAAATCATTTAGAGGAGAATTTCATAAAATGACTCAGTTTCAAGAAGCAGATCATATAAAGAAACAGATGTACTTTCAAGGAACAGTTTATGCCTATGTGAGCAAAGTCATATTACTTCTGACTAGCAAGCATAGTTAATTTGTGAAGTACAAGAAAAGGCAGATACACATTTCCAGGTGCCACTGTTTCCTAGAACAGGTGAGACCACACCCTCTCAAGTTATCTAGGGGAAAAGTCAGGTAGCCAGACAGTGTTTTATCTTCCAGAACCTGGCACATAGATAATGGAGCCTTATCTAACTCAATGGTCATATAGTACATATTTGTACTGATTGCAAAGCTGTTACAAAATGTTCTTCAAGGAACCAAAGGCCATTTGCAAGACATGATCGTTTTTTGCTGACAATACTTGAACAGAATAAATAAAATATAAATGAGATATAATAGATAGAGTGCTAGATTTGAAAGTCAAGAAAATGAGTTAAAATCCTGCCTCTGACATTTGCTAGCTGTGTGACCATGGGCAGGTCATTTAACCTCTCTGTTCCTCAGTTTCCTCATAAGCAAAATGGGGATTACAATAGCTGCCTAAGTGCCAGACACTGTGCTAAATCCCTAACAATTATTATCTTGTTTCATTCTCACAATAGCCCTGGGCTATAGGTGCCCTTTTCTCGCCACTTTACAGACCAGGAAATGGAAGCAAACAGAGGTTAAATGACCTTCCAGGGTCACACAGCTAGTAACTATCTAAGGCTAGATTTAGATGTAAGTCTTCCTAACTCTAGGCCCAGTACTCTTTACACTGTACCACCTAGGATAATAATTTCTGTAGTACCTACCTCATAGAGTCATTGAGAGGGTCAAACGATAGGGCATATTGAGCATTGTGCAAACTGCAAAGTGCTATATAACTGTCTGTTTTAAATATTATTATATAATTGTTAATATTGTTATTGGTTGATGGACTGTTGAGGATCTTCATGGGAAAGGAATGAAGGTGAAATAAATCATACTTAAACTCAGGTTCTGAGAGTACTAGTCACATATACACACGTGTGTTGCGTTACTTGCTATCATATTCCTTGCCTTCTCAATGGGTGGAAGAGAGGCTGGAAGGAGGAAGAGAATATGGAACTCAAAACTTAAAAAAAATGTTAAAAATAAATAAGTAATGAATTATTAATTATTTACTTTTTAACTGAAAAGCATTTTTTTTCACATATTTCTCTCCTTCCCTCTCCACTGAGGAAGTGGGTAGAAAAGACGAACAAAACTCTTTTTTTGAAAATGTATTTTATTTTTAATTTATAGAATAAAGCAAGCATTTCCATAACATAGTACAATAAAAAAGATGATTGCATATGAACTGCAAATCTATTATGTACAATTTGTTATTCCCTTTAAATACATAATAAAGTTATCATGTAAATATATTTTTTCCTTTCTTTTCTTCCCTCCTCCTTTCCCACCCTAGAGATGGCTACCATTAGACACAAATAGGTATGTATATGTAAAATTATTCTATATATACTTCTATTTATCAGTTCTTTCTCTGTATGTAAATAGCATCTTTCTTCATATTCTTTATTTGAAAAAAGTGTGTATGTAATCTGCTAAAATTACACTGTTTAGAGTACCTCACAGAAAGAATTTCTACCAGTCCCATCCATAATGTGACATTATATTCCCTCAGCTCTAAGTCCATATTTCTAAGGTAAGAGAGTATTGTTTGTAGTAAAGCATATTCTCAGATGACACATCCATTTCCATTCCACACAAATTCCTTCAAATACCTAATTGCAAGAGAACAAAGAAACTATGTTAAATCAAGGATAAATGAGAATACATGGACACAGAATGAGTTTCAACCATATTTTAATATGAAGTGAACAATGGAAAGGGAAGCTGAAGGAGAATAGGATTAAGGGGAAGAAAGAAAACTAATGGAAAGAGAAATAAAGACAGAAATATTGGTTGAGAAGAAACTTAGGGAGAAGGATTCTTATTGGCATGCTGTCCTACCATTTCAATGGGAGTGAAAGAAATAGTTGGCAGTAACACAGAGAAATGACAAATTAGAAGGACGCTGCAGGGTGAGGTTGGCTGGATACAATACTTCAGTGGATCTGGGATCTGATCCTTGCAGGTATGTCCTCCAAAGATATGCGACTTCTCTGTGCTATTTTATCTGGTATCTGTTGTCCCATTCGTTTTTGCTCCTTGACCTAAACATGCCAGGAGGCTGAATGCTGTGGAAAGGAAAGAAGGAGCACTGAATCTGAAGTCAGAGGACCTGGGTTTGAAGCCTACTTCTGCTACTTGCTACCTGTGTGACTTTGGACAAGCCACTCAAATACTCTGGGTCTCAGTTTCCTCACCTGTGAAATAAAGAATTTAGCCTAAATGTCTTCTAAGATCCGTTCCAGTTCTCAATGCTATTGTTCCTTAAATATTTCAAGGAGAAACAGCCCAACGCACTGAATGCCTTTCTGTAAGACAGAGGTTCTTATCTTAGGGTCTATAAACTTAAATATATATATGTATTTATATATGTGTATTTAATATATATATAAATAAATATATATATATAATATATAAATATAATAAATATATAAATATAAAGTCTATAAACTTAAATATATATTTATATATTTAATATATAAAATAAATATATAAATGAAAATATAATAAATAAATAAAATATATATTTATATATATATTTATACACACACACATATATATATAGCTCTATTTCAATATAATTTGTGTCTTTTGTCATCCTCTATATACCCTTTTATACATTTAAAATGTTATTTTGAGGGCTCCATAGGCTTTACCAGACTGCCAAAGAGGTCTACGGCATTAAATACGTTAAAAACTCCTGCTCTAGAAGAAAATATTCCTTGTGTTCTACATGCAATTTTGAAAGCCACTTTATACTTATATGTATCCTCCACATAAGTGAGTCTTTAGTATCTATCAACTACTTGATTATGTAGCCCTGTCTGCTGAAAAGAGGGAATGAAAGATGATGGGAGTTGGAAACTGAGGAGAGGAGCCTAGGAGGTACAGAATCATGCCAGTAATAGCAGTCAGTGAATTATAGGTGAAGGTGTGGCTACCTGGAGCTGAAAATAATCATAAGAGGTTGGATCATTGCCTGGCTCACTACCCCGCGCTGACCAATGATCTGCTAGGACAGAATTTTTTTTTCTTTTACTGATTGTTACCATTATTGGTGCTTGTTGAATTTATGCCCTCTCACTTCCACCCCACTCATTGATTCCAGTTATTCTTGAGTCTTATTGATTTACTCTACATGCTATTATAATGGGTTTTGTCCCCAGGAAAAAAAAGTGAAGTTAATTTTTATTGCATTGTAAAGGAATGTTTGCTCTAATAGTTTACATGTAATTGGGAAAGGACAAAAGGACCCATCACCATAGACTTAACAGAGCTTATATTGAAGTGAGTGCTCTCTCTCTCTCTCTTTCTCTCTCTCCATATTTATATATAATATTATATACATATTATATATTATATATGTATATAATATGTTATATATTATATACAATATAATATGTGTGTGTATCCCTCTCTTTGTCCCTGTCGTTGTGTTTGTTTCTCTCTCTCTCTCCTCTGTCAGTCTATCTCTGTCTCTCCCTCCCTATCTCCCTCCTCTCTCTTTCCTCTCTCTCTCTCTCTCTCTGTCTCTTTCCATCTCTATGTATCTCTCTCTTTCTCACTTTGTCTCTTTATCAGGGAGCTCTCTATACCAATTAACTCACATATTTAGTCCCTTTCTAGTCTCTCTGAATCTAAAATGGTAGTTCATCATTGGTCTGATGCTGACACACATAGACCCACAGATTGTGATCTACCTGTAGACCTTGCCCCCTTGGACATGCAACCCATGCATTCACTGGACTAAGGCTTTCCAAAGAGCTTCCCACCAGCTAGGGAAGAAATTATGCCTTGGCAACCCTGGCAGACATTCTCTTTCTAGTTCCAGTGAAAGAATCTATTGCCCAGTCATCCAGAAGGACCCCTGTTGCTGATCAGGGCAATATAGACAGCTTGCAGCCATGCTAACTTGTCATCTATTACTCTATTAAAAGTTATATGAACATATATATGTGTGTGTATATATATATGTGTATATATATATATACACATATATATGTATGTGTGTGTGTGTATATATATATATATATACACACATATGTGTGTCTCTGTAAAATCAAATCAAGACAGATGCCTCTCATGGGGCAAGAAGGGTTATCCTGATCCAAGTCAGCAACAATACTAATGTGCTTCATGTCTATGTTTTTGGGTGAAAACTCTCAGTAGAATGAAGAAATTACACAATGCAGGAGAAAGAACTACTAATAGTTAAGATAACACCTAAGGTTTGGTACTATCCCCTAAAGAGGTGGTACAGAGCCCACAGTAATCCAATTAGATCCTAAGAATCTGGAATACCTCCAACATACTAGAAAAGTAAACCAGCAGCAGATAAAGAGGGTGCTGTTTTTCTGCAGGTCCACTTTTTTCCACTCTTTATTTCCCAGATCCCAGCAATCAGTAAGCAGGTGCTATCTCTTGAGAGCTAAAGTAAGTTCCACCTACCTCCCCATTTCCAGCCTCCTATGTAAGTGATATTGCTACTGAAGAATTTCAGTCACTCAAGCCTGACTAGGCTACTAACAAAACTGCTTTGAGAGAAACAAGAAGCATGCCTGCAGGTTCAGGAACCTGCCATCCAAGCAGGAAAAAGCCACTTGGCAGAGGGAAGAACATGGTTCTATTGGTTGTTACATCTGTCATTCAGTGCATATGCCCTCCCTGAGAAGGTTGTCTGGGCAGTACTATAGTTATATTGGCCTAGGAAGAGGAAGACACATGAGGATGTTTAAGAAATTCCACACCATTATTTGAGAAATGTGGTGGCCCTGTCTGGCATGAGGTTACCGATACTTTCACTTCAGTCAAGTTTATCCCAAGGTGAAGGACCTCATAGGGAAGCCATGACCCTGTACCTCTTCTCCCAGTCATGGACCCTTAACACACCACAACATCCCTGGGTGACTCTAATAATGCATTTGATCACACCGCTGACATGCCAAGGGAATGACTCCATTCTAGTCCGTGTGGACATGCATGTAAACATGCCACTCCCCTTATACTTTCTCCCCAATTCTAGCAGATACTGTATAACTTACTCCTCAGCAAAGGCTGGTTGCATGTCCTCCTACCATGCATGATATCAGATTAGGGCTCTAAATCTGTGTCATAGCTCGGAATGACCCTAGTTACCACTCTTACAGTTCAAGATTACCTAGCTTTCCAAATGAGGTACATAATCACTCAATAGATCTTGACATCATTATTCAAACAGACTATAAATACATCCATACAATACATATATATATATATATATATACATACACACACACACACATATATGAAAAATGCCTATTGTCCATACTATGATATGTAGTTGGTTGAAGATCCCATAGAGTTAACCAGACAAACGCTATAGACTAAAAAAAAAAAAAAAGCTTAGCCTAAACTGAACAAGAGGAATGAATGAAATTTCCTTCAGCAAACTGTGCAGAGTTTTCAATGACCCCAGCCTCATCCCTGAAATATTTTCCCATGTTGTCAATACCAATATCCTTCTGGTGATGTTTAATGGCTATGAGTCATGGAACATTACAATCTATGATAAATTGACATGGTGGATCATCCAAAGGTCAATGGAGAGGCACATGGTGGATATAGACTATAACACTATCCAAATAAGCAATCACTCAGAAGTGATATAAAGGTTGACAAAAAGTATGATCATGAATTATTATCATTATGTTTGCTATTATTGTGTACATTTTATAGATGAATAAATAGGCTAAAAGAGGTTCAGAAACTTGACCAAACAGTTATAACAAGATTCAAACTCAGAACTTCCGACTCCCAAGTCCAATGCTCTGTCTTGTATTCCACCTAGCTGGACTAAATGACCTCTAAGGTCCTTTACAACTCTGACAGTCTATATGGTTCTGCTGTCTAAAGAAAGGACAGATTTTGGTCTCAGTGTACCTGAGTTCTTGCTTTAGCTTCACCTCTTATTAGTTCTGTGACTTTGGGCATGTTGCCTTTCTCAAAATCCTTTATTTCAAAGGTACCACAGAGATGATACTATCTTGTCAAGTTATCAATAAGCATTGATTAAGTGCCAGGCACTGTGCTAAGTCCTGGGGATAAAAAGAAAGATAGGAATAGCCCTGCCTTCAAGGGGGCAATTCAGTGAGGCTGACAACTTGGAAACAGCTATGGACTATCAACATAAATACAGACAAATTTTAGAGAACCTTAGAGGGGAGGCACTAGCATTAAGGTAGAACAGGAAAAATTTCTTGCAAAATATGGGATTTTAGCTGGGATATGAAGGAAGGCAGGAGGTGGAGACAAGGAGGGAAAGAATTCTGGGAAAATGGAATAGCCTATCTACCCTATTTAGCAATAACTCTACTGTTATAGTTTCTATAACCAAGAAATAATTTCATCTTCCTATCCTCCTTAGAATTCTGCTATGGCTCCTTATCTTTCACTCTTTCTTTCCATTCCAATTACCCCCTTGGTTTCCTCCCCTGGCATTCACTATCACAATATTGTGCCAGCAGAGGATGACTACCTAGACGAGTTGAATATATCACAGGTTAACTTGTAAGATAAAATGAATAATCAGATATCTATAAATGGTGAGCAGGTCCAGGCCCCCACAGTAATGTTGAACTTAGGGTGGACGCCTAATTGACTTAGCCCACTGCAGCTCAGAACTCCTAAACTCAAAAGATACATCAGGAAACTGTCTAAGTTAAAGATGAGCTGTCCATCTGAATCAGTAAAAGGAGTTTTGACACTGGGAGTTCCTCACATTGATTCAGGCACAATTTGTACAAAATAAAAATAACAACAACTCTAACATTTAAAGTTTGCAGAATGTTTTACATAAATTATACAATTACATATACATTATTTTGAGCCTCATAACTCTGTGAGGTAAGTTCTGAAGTTATTATCCTTTTATAATTTTACTTCTCTATCAGGAGGTGGGTAGGACGTTTCATTCCTCTTCACCTCTCTTTCTATTCTTCTCTTAAGATCATCAAGACATAAAAGAACCACTACCAGACTGTGTCTAATTAGACTTTCTCTATGACCGATGATGATAACAGAGTTCAATGGTAAATAAATGTATCATTTCTCCATATTAGAAGGTGAAAAGTTTATCTTGTTTACTTGTTTTTCATTATTCATGTTTACTTTTTTATGTTTCTCTTAACTCCTGTGCTTGAACTTCACTGTTTTTACACAACTCTTATTTTTCCACCAGGAATGTCAGAAGTCTTCTACTTCATTAAAGATCTATTTTGCTCCCTATAAGATTATAATCAGTTTTTTTCCAGGTAAATTATTCTTTATTGTAAGCCCATATCATCTGCCTTCCAAATGTCATAATCCAAGCTCTCTTCTCCTTTATAGTGGTGACTGCTAAGTCATGTGTGATCCTGAGATCCTGACTCCTTCATGCTTTAATATGTTTCCTTTTGGCTACTCTCTCTCTCTCTCTCTATGTGTGTGTATGGATGTGTGTTTATGTATATATCATATATGTACACCCACACATATGATATATACATGTATATGTGTAGACATACTATATATGTGTATATGCATACATCTTACATATACATACATACATATATATACACATATATACATATACATATATGTGTGTGTGTATGTGTGTGTGTGTGTGTGTGTGTGTGTGTGTGTGTGTGTGTATATATATATATATATATATATATATACTTGTGTGTATATACCAGGAGCTCTGGATTTTGATTGTAATGTTCCTGGCAATGTTCATTTGGAGGTTTCTTTCAGTTAGTAATCAGTGATGGATTCCATTTCTACTTTGCCCTCTGGTTCTATGAAATTTTGACAGTTTTAAGGTCTCTTGACTTATTATGTCTAGCCTCTTTTTTTGATTATGACTTCAAGATGGTCAAATAATTCTTAAATTATCTTTCATTATTGACCTGTTTTCAAGGTCAGTTGTTTTGTTTTGTTTTGTTTTTACTATGAGATACTTTACATTTTCTTCTTTTTTTTCAACCTTTTGATTTTGTTTTAATATGTCTTGTTATCTCTTGAGATTCTACTTGGTTCATTTTAATTTTCAGAGAGTTCATTGTCTTGGGAAAGATTTAATACCTCTTTTGTCGATCTGTTAATTTCCTTTCTGATTCTTTCTTCTACAGATCTCATTTTTTTCAATTGTTTCTTTCTTGTGCTCTCACTTCAATGATCAAAAAACAAGTTTAACTCTTGAAAACCTTTGCTTCATCTCTTCCAGGAATTCTAGTTAAATTTTGCAAGCTGTTTTCTTTTTCAAATATTTGCCTTAGATATTTTGGAAATATTCCCATTTATGAAATTATGTCTTGAGTATCACTGTCACCATAATAGCTTCTTGTGATAGGCTTCTTTTTTGTTTGTTTGTCTGCTCATTCTTCCAGCCTGCTTCCTGACTTTAGACTTGATGTTAGGGTTAGACTATGCACGCTTCTGAAGGGAAGGTCTAGGCTGCTCATGTTGCCGCTTTTGAGGGATATCGAGCTGTTCCAAGAGCTCAGGGACAGCTAGGACTTACCCAAGCATTGAATTCTCCCAAATTGGCCTAATCCAAAGCAAAGTCTGATTGCTGCCCTTTTGATCTGAGCATTTAAGCTCCTGAGCTGGGTTTAATAAACTGCTACTGGACTCAGTCGCTATAAGCCAATTGAGAATCTTTGATGGTTCTGAGTGACAGAACAGCTATCTGCCTTCTGGTCTGGGATTTCTGATCTGGTTGCTCTTTTGCCAGCTTCAAACCAGGCTGGAAGCTAGAACTGAGTCATTTCTCTGCTCCAGGAAACTGTGCCACATCACTGCTGCTCGTTGCTGAATTTGGTCCTCTCTCAGATACTGCCTAGGGCCTGATACTTCTTCTTCATGTATCTTCCTTAGCCCTGGATCTGTGAACTCTAACTGGTAGTGGGCACAAAGCTGTTGTTTGGCACCTGTTTCCTTTGTGGATCCGTAGTATGCGTCTGGTGATGCCCTTTATTGTCCTGGGATCTCATCTTGCTGTGGTGCTCTCCCTGTGCTGAAGTGCTCCTAACATGTTCTTAGCCAGATCCTGTCCTGAATGTCTGCAAACTTCTCTGTCTGGTCCTTATGTTGAACACTGTGACTTTTTTCTTAGATTTTTCTCATCAAGATTCAGTCTGTTGCACTTTCTAGATCTGTTTGGAGGAGATTTGTTTGAGGCGGTAGAGCTTCCTCTATTTCCTCTGCTATCACAGCTCCACTTGTTGGAGGGCATAGGGGGTACATAACCCTTAGGAAAATCTTAGTGAGAATAATTGACATTAAAAAGTTTCACCCATTATGTTCTATTTAAAGGATATCTTCATTCCAACTTAAATATTGCATGGACTTTCAATAATTTGGGGTATTCTGACTCATCTCTTCTACAATACTTGAGAACTGGTTTAAATACACACAAGAGAAATGCCTTATGGGCAGGGGCATACTGGCAGATGTTTAACAATCAGCTCTCTAAAAATGTATGCAAAAATACTTTTAAGTTTAATCTGTAATATTTTCTCCATCACTTTCTTAAGTCTATACAAACAATGAAACAATAAATTAATAGATCCCTAATCTGTAGCATTTGCCAATTTCTGAGGTATAAATGCTCACACTGAAAATTTAACAACCAGCTTTCACAAGCTTGTATAAGCTGGCTCCAGGATACTCCTGCTTACAGGTATTACAACCTAATGTAGAGTTTCTGGAGGAGAGTAAGGTGGAAGAAGACTAGTAAGATAGAAAGGGGTTGATAATTGTAAGGGCTTTAAAAGCCTAATAGAAGAGTTTATATTTGGTCCTGGAGATAATAGACCAAAATATTTATAGTAGCACTTTTTATGATAGCAAAGAATTAGAAAAGGAGTAGATGCCTATTAATTGTGGAAAGACTACCCAAATTTTGGTACATGAAAGTAATGGACTATTATTATATTGTAAGAAGCAGTGTACACGTTGAATTACAGAGAACCAGAGAAATACTTACACAAATTGATGTAACAAGAAGTAAGGAGTGCTGAGAAAAGAACATCTGCAATGACTGCAGTAACAGGAATAGAAAAAAAAAAAAAACAACAACAACAATCACAAAAGAGTCCAAATGAATACTGCAAAATAGAAAGAACAAACTTGGCCCAAAACAGAAAATTTCATGCTCATTCTTTGCTGGGGTATGGATTGGAGTCCATGAATGCAGAACATGTCAAAAAAAAATTTTTCATTTTGTTGATTGATTTTGCGATTTTTTTAACCTTATCTTGGCATACAGCGTGAGATGTTAGTCTGTGTCTAGTTTCTGCCAAACTGCTTTCCAGACTTCTGAGCAATTTTTGCCAAATAATGAGTTCTTACCCCAGAAGCTTGTATCTTTGGGTTTACTAAATACTAGATTACTATGGTCATTTACTATTTTGTATTGGGTGCCTAATCTATTCCACTAATCTACTATATTTCTTACTCAGTACCAGACCGTTTTGATAATTACCACTTTGTTTTCCAATTTGAGATCTGGTACTGCCTGAAGTACTTATGCTAGGTTGCCTTAAGTCACATTTTTTTTCACTGATTCCCTTGATATTCTTGACCTTTTGTTCTTCCACATGAATTTTGTTATTTTTTTCTAGCTCTGTAAAATATTTCTTAGGAAGTTTGCTTAGTTTGGCCTAATAAGTAAATAAATTTAGATAGAACAGTTATTTTTTATTATATTGGTTTGGCCCACCCATAAATAAATAACTTTATCTGCTTTCCAAAGACCAGCCTATGTAAGCATGGAGAGGTTGTTTACTAATATTTTGGTCACTTGGCAATGAATTCTTTGACTATGGAAAACCATTAAATACAGATTGGTCCTCGGTGCTGTGTGACACCTTATTCCCCCTTATAATCCTTCTGTGATGGAGATCTAGAAAAGGGTAGTAGGATGCTAAGAATAACAGTCTTTAGACTATCTGTTTAGTACAATGCCTGGTGAACAATTAATGTTTGCTGATTGTGAAAATCAATGACACTCTTGATAATATAAATGTGAGCCCCTTGTCCAATTACTCAGCAAACCTGCTACCAAAGGACCTGAATTGTATCAATCAACATTCTTGTACTCAGTTATCCAGAAGACAGAAATAAATTGTGACTAAATGAAAGGATAGCTAACAAGTACTTCTTGGAGAGGAAAATGAAAATGACAATAAGAAACATTATTTTATGGGGACATTTGGTCATCTAGTACTTCAGGGCTAATGATAATCACTTTCAAAATATGGGAATAAAAGTGTAGCTTATGTAGGAATATCTCTTGCAAAGGACGAAAAAGTAGAGAGATATTCTAAACTTGCTCAATATTCCAATTAAATTCATACAATAAAGCTTTATGATATCAATGCAAAGGACAGAATAGTGGAAGAGAGTGAAAATATTTTGGAAAATATGATTTAGAAGTAAGGGAAAGGACTAAGACTTTCGGAATATATGGAAGCTTTTTTGGTCTATACATCATAAATGTTTTCTTTAAAAATCATCAGTAGGCATTAGCCATGATAACTGGATAAGCTGATGATAAATGAAATGGATTGTATTTTTAAGGACAGGAAATGACTTATTGCTCATGTGGGAGTCATGTTTATATCAGCTATTTGTGTATAGTCTAATTAATGTCTTGTGAGATCAAAGATTAAAATTAATATGAAGATAAAATAAAAATGAGAAAATGTATGGTGTATAATTAAACCAACTCTGCCCTGACCTAGTTAAACAAGTTATTAAGGCTGAAAATTGGATAATATGGGGCAGAAAAGATGGATATAGTTACTTTAAATTTCTTATAGACACTTAACCAATGTATATCAATGGTCACAACAAGGTAAGACCAAAAGAGCATTACAATCTGTTTTAAGAAAAAAAGAAATACTTCACTAATTTGTCAAGAAGAGAAATATGGCATCCAAGTACCACATTGGTTTAGAATATAAATTCATTTATAAAACCTTTATAGACAAGGATAGTGGAAATTATGAGAAACATTACTTCATAAAGTAGTAAGAAATATAGGGTAAAACCAATATGAATAAAGCTTAACAAGAGATCCAACTAAGCAAAGTTATCCCCAGGGTAGTTAACAAAATCAGAAAGATGAGGATAAAAAGATGATAGACAGAAAAGATCTGTAAAGAATTAAAAAAAAAAAACCTCTTATTACCATCAAAGGCAATGAAGCTACTAGATTTGGACTCTAACACTCCAGTTTTAGATGTTTCTAGAGGACATGTAAATGTCACTGAAAAAATAAAAAGGAGAAAATAGCTAGAATTGACCAAGCATACAGAGAGAACTTTTAGTCCAGAAGCAACACAATTTTGACAATGGTTAGAGATAAGTTCTCAAGGTTTCAGAAAGGAGAGATGCCAAATGTCTAAAATAAATCTCAGACATCATATATTCTAAAAAGTATAAATAATATCAATAAATTAATCAATTTTTAACAGGAAAGGTTTTCATTTATTTAGGAGGAAAAAAATAAAGGAAAATAGACTTAAATAAATCCCCAAACCACCCAACCAAATAACAACCCCAAATATTTTCCTAAGAGCCTGATTTAAGCAAGATATGATTGGAACAGCCATCCATCTTCTCATTTGTCCTTTGAGGTCAGTTTTTCAATCAGTTCTTAGAGTGGAGCAAGTTCTCTTCTGTCAATTAAGTCAATAAAGAATAAAATTAATAACTACCAACCTATATGATTAGTTTCTCATCTGTACAAAAATTTGTTTGAATAATCTACATATGCACCAAGGGCATCCTTGATGAGAGGAATAAGCTTAGCTTTGTGTTGACTTTTAGTTTAAAAGTAATTATGATAATAGATAAGGAATTTTTAAAATATAGCTATTTGGAAATATACAGAGAAGCAACAGGTTCAGCCAATCAGTAAGTTCATTAAAGGTAAGCATGGTGTTGATACAGTATAACTTTATGCATTTACCATCTGCAAAACTATAGTGACATGGGATTGAAAGTTCATGCCCCAGGGCAGCTAGGTGGTGCAGTAGATAGAGCTCTGGCCTTGGAGTCAGGAGGACCTGAGTTCAAATATGGCCTCAGACACACAACACACGATATTTACTCTCTGTGTGACCCTGGGCAAGTCACTTAACCCTTATTGCCTGGTAAAAATAAAAAAAAAAAAAAAGAAAGTCCATGTTCCCTATTTACTTATCTAAAAGATTACATGTTGCCAGATTACTAATAAGAATAATTTTAATAATTATCATTATTATTAACTAAAAACTGTTCCTAATTTGTAGTGTATTAGAAACATCATATATACAATATAAATATGACAATATAATAGTTATATAAACATATTATAAAATAGCACATAATATAAAACTAAACTTTCACATATATGTGCTACATTTCATTAAAATAGTATTTATAGAACTTAGTCATATTTCTCAGTATCTTAAATTTCTGACAAGTTAAAGCCATTATCACTCTAATGGAAGACATGAGTTTATTTCATCAGAGCTCTGATAATGCTCCTAGTGTTCTTAAGTGCTCCCAAAGCACAAAAGAATTTGGAGGATGTGGTAAGTCATGAAATTTCAAGCCTCAACACCAATTAGCATTGGATTTGATGCATTTTAACATCAAGATAATTGTATCTTTAAACAATGCACATTAACTCAATTACTCCAAAAAATCACAGTGATGAGTAGTAGCAATTTCTTAAAAAAGAAAGAAGTCATTACATAGAAGCAGGATGTTAAATAAACTTACCCTTATTACATGTATAGCTACTGCTCAACCAGAAAAAAATGTAATGGGGGTGGAAGGTGCAATGAGTTTGTAAAAATTGTCTGGTAGTATGGTGGGGAGAGGAGTAGATTTTATATTAAGTATTCTTGGCCATTATCCCTATATGATGTAAACAAGAGCATAAGGGAGTGTGCAATTTAGATGACAATGGACTGACAGTTTTTATATGTAGCTAATGAAATGTGATTGAGTATTTCAAAAGATCCAAGCACAGTTCAATCACCTGGAATCACACAATGACATGAGCAATTGCTCTGTGAGGATCAAGATTGATCAGTGTCAGGTGCTGCTCATCACTTGCTGCCCATCTTTTCTCTACTTCCTATCACTCACTCCCCAGATTATAGCTATGTACACCTCTCCCTGAAGGGTACAAGTCAATCATGTTTGAGGATTGGCTTCTGCTCTAAGCAAAAGGGTAGGAAAGCTTCTGGGATGGGGCAGTAGCTTTGGTTCAAAATAAAAGTTTTTGTCTTTGCAGCAGCACTACACTTATTGCCCATACTCTGGCAGAGTTCTTGATACTTTCTGCCTATACTATATTCCTAGATTACAGACCTATTGCACTTTTCTCTCCAATTATTTAGGCTTTTTAATTCTCTCAGTCATCACCACTTGAAACCTTTTCATATTTGTATTTTTCCTCTCCTTCATGTCCCAATATCCAAACAAATCATCAGGTCCTGTTAATTCTCCCTTTAAAATGTTGCTTTCAACCATTCCCCTCCTCCCTTTTCTTCCCATTTCCACTGCTACTACCCTAGTTCAGGGACTCAATGTGTCATGTCAGAACTACTGTTTGACACTTCCAACTGGGGTTCCATCATCTAGTATCTCTTTCTCCCAACTTAATCTGAAAACTAGGATTCTCTAACAGCCTCAAGGAAGTTTTGGACCATTGGCTTAAGCTCCCATTCACTGGGTCCCCTCAGTTTTAAGGATCCTCTCCACCCAAGTTCCATTTAACCACTTAACAGTAGTATTGGGTTTTGTAAAGGAATATTTTCTGCAAAAGCATAGCATAAACATATGTAAAAACATTCCCCCCACTCCTTGAGGAGGTATAATTCCCCCATTTCAGTCTTTTGGGGAAGGCAGGGGAATTAAAGTCACAGCTTAACTTATTTTCTATCTAGCATGGTCCCACCAAGTTCAAAGTCCAAAGTGCCCTTGGGTTCATGTCCTGGCACCTTGGCTTCTCAGGACTTCCTATATGGGCTGGCCAAAACATCTAGTTTAGATGTCATCATGGCTTGAGCTCCCATGTCCAGGGACTCCAACACTTGTGCCTGCAACTGAAGAGGACAAACAAAATAGATCAAAACCCCTATGCCTGTTTCTCAAGGCCACAGTGACTAAAAGAGGGCAGAAGTGGCCCTTCCCCCAACCCAGCTTATTTCATGATGCTCATGCTGTGGGAGAACAGGATCTTCACCCACCCTGGGCACTGTTGGAAGGAGAGAGAGAGACTGTCCATATCTAGTTTTAAATATGCAGTCTATTCTGGCTATACAGCCAATGGGAAGTGATGCCAACAGGTCATCAAAAAAAAAAGATATCAAGATGACAGATAGCAAAATGGAGCTGGGATTCTTCGAAGAGATTGGGGGTAGAAATATTCATAGTGCATCTGCATCAAAGTGATAACGAAACCCATGGGAGTAGACATTACGGTTAATAAAAATGCAGGGAAAAAAGGTCAAGGGAAGAATATTATAGCCATTGAAGGAGGGGAATGGGGATTGAGGAGACAGCAAAAGAAATAGAGGAGTCATCAGAGAAAAGGCATAATTGAAGTCAAAGTCAGATAAGATGTGAAGAAGGGGTGATATCAAATGCCACAAAGAGGAAAGGAAAATGAAGACAGAAAAAAGGCAATCAGTTTTGATGATAAGGAGGTTGTTAGCAACATTAGAAATGGGGATAACACCTGCCTCATAGGGTTTTCCTTCTTAAGACAAATGAGATTATATAGGTAACATGCTTTGCGAATCTTAAAGTGCTACATAAATAATAAGCACAGTGATAATTGTTAACATTTATGTAGTATTTTAAGGTTTGTAAAGGAAACATTTACATGTATGTAAAACAAATACTTGTAAAGTACATTTGTAAAGCAAATACTTTACACATATGTCTTCTCATTTGTTCTCACAAAGAGCCTGAAGGGCAGGTGTCATTTTTATCTCCATTGGGATAAGGAAACTGAAGCTGAGATATGTTGAGTGACTTGCGCAGAGTCACAAAATTAATAAATCACTGAGGTGGGATTCCAATTCAGGTCTTTCTGACTCTGAGTCCAGCACTCTATGTACTGTAGCATTTATTGTTGTTATTATTATTGAGTGGTAGAAAGAGAAGTCAGGTTATAAAATGCTAAGGAGTGGGTAATAAGGGAGTGGAATCAGTGAAAAACAGATATTTCTAGAAATTTGGCAGTAAAAAGGAAGAGAGATGGGATACTAGCTTGAAGGGAGTGGCAGGGTTCATGGAAAGTTTTCTTTTTAAGTTAGGAAAACTTGTATATATTTGTAAGCTAAGGAGGAGAAGAGAAAGAAGCTGCAGGAGAGATTTGGGATGATTAATGTAGCAAACTTAGGGAGAAGACAGGACAGGATGCATCAGTCACAGCGCCAATTTGAAACTTGCAAGAAAATCAGTCTCCATATTTTACAGTCATACTTTTAAATAAAGCTGATAGACTCCCTACCTCTTCCTGTAAAATATGGCCTCTTTTGTCTACTTGTAACCAAATCCATCTTTAAGGCAAAAAAAAAAATCCCAGACCCTAATGCAATCTTGGGCTGCATTATGAGTAACATAATTTCCAAGAATAAAGAAGGGATTGTCCCTCTGTGCTCCACCCTAGTCAGACTACATGTAGGATACTGTACTCAACTTTGGGCACCACAGTATAAGATAAACATTGGTAAGCCGGGGAGCATCCAGAGTAGGGGGCAAGTGTGATAAAGGTCCTCTTGAGTCCATGTCATTAAGGTAATAGGTTGAAAAAAGTGGGAAAACTTATTTTGGAGCTAAGAGAAGACTCCAGGAGGACATGACCAGTTAGACAATCAAAACACATTCCTTGAACATTTACTGTGTGCCAGAAGTTATGATAAATGCTACAGGTAAAAAAATGGCAAAAGCCATCCCAGTCCTCAAGGGCGTCACATTCTAATTGGAGACACAAAATATAAAGAAATAGGCATATTCAAGATGATAGATGTTTTCAAGTATTTGAAGGGTTATCATATGGAAGAGGGACTAGACATTTTTGTGGCCCCAAAAAGTCAAACTGGGAGTCATGAGAAGTTGGAAAGAAGTCAACTTAAGCTTGATGTCAATAAAAAATTCCTAGCAATTGAGAGATGTCCAAAAGTGGAATAGGTTGCCTCTAGAGCTTCTCCCTTATTAGAGGAGGTCTTTTAGCAGATAGAGGATCATCACTCATCTGGTATGCACGTATGAATTCTTTTCAACTATGGCTTAGACTAGATGACTGCTGAGGTCCCTTCCATCTCTAAATCAGTCTCTCTAATTTATAATCATATCTCACATCATCCACAGTAGTTCCACTTGCCAGATAGATACTTAAGCCAGCTAGGTGGTGTAGCGGAAAAAGTGCTAGACTTGGAGCCTTGTATCCCTGGGAAAGTCACTTAACCTCTTTCAGCCTCAGTTTCCTAATATGTAAAATGGAGTTAATAATAATACCTATCTCAAAAGATTGTTGTGAGGATCATATAAAATGAGCTAACATATGTAAAGCGCTTTGAAAACCTTACAGTACCATATAAATGCGAACCATTGTTATTGCTTCCAATACATAAATTGCAGACTTCAGGATTGCAATCCATGCTAAAGTAGAATTGCAAATTTAGATTATGTTACATTAAGATATTTGACTAGTATTATTTTAAAATGTAGCATATTAAATTCAAATTAAAAAATAACTCAAATTATCAATGATGCCAAAAACATTAAAAAATTAGTGAGAGTTCTAAAAGTGGGTTAAATATATTGCTGTTTTCTTCTAAATGAGTGTGGGAAATGGGTCCAGTATAACATAATGTGTGTGTATGTGGTGGGGAGGGAGAGGGTAGATTAGATACTGCAATACTCCAAAGAAGCTGTGAGGTGGTTGATGTAAATATTCCTTTTACTGGCACAAATCGCAATCTTCCATAGAGCATCCCAATAGTGAAAGTCTTACTCTAGTTCTTTAAGTATTTCATGGATACCATTGAAACCCTTGGACAATCCATTTGGCATCCTACACTCTTGCTCCATAACTGACCCACTTTCTTTTTCAGACCTATATAACCTTGATGATGTTTTTATGCCACTTTCAGACACAAGTTATGATTGATAATGTGTTGCAGCTTAGTTACATCCACCATATATCTTTTCATTGCCTTATGAGTCACTTTCAACTCTGATTTTTTTCTAACATGACTCACAAAGTGTTACTACTTGAAAACCAGTGTTAAAGATAGCCTTTGGTAGCAAGGAAGAGCTTAGGGTCATTCTAAGTTCCATACAATTTCTCAAATGTAATGCAAGCAAACTGAATCCTCCAATTCATTCTGAACAGCTCATCATTCATCTACAGTGGGACTTTCCTCCTACAATACTGGTAGGGAACTGCAGTTACCAATATCAAAGAGCTGCCTAGAGGAATTTAAGTGACTTGCTCAGAGGCACATACAGCTAATACTTGCTTCTAAACTTAATCCTTGCTTGCTACATAGCCCAGGACCCTCACTCTGGAATGCCACCCCTAAATTCAGGTTTCCTTCTCAGTTTACCAGGGATCTATGACCAATACATAGGCAGTGAGCAACACAGTGCCAGTTGACACCTGTTCCTACATTCCACACATCCCCTAATTGTTCCTGTTCCTTCCTCCCTCAAATTAGCTTATATTCAATTTTTTATCATCACAATAGACTACTATTGTCTATATAAATTGTGAGTGCTTAGACTAAAAGCTGTTATAAGGCAAGGATTTTTTTTTAATTTAGTCTGCATTCTCAGAACACACCACAGTGCCTTGTACAGAGTAGTAACTTAATAAATGCAAGCCAAATTGAAGTAGATTATAGAAAGGATTGATCTAAATGGATCTCTGTGGTGCCTCCCAACTTTCGAGTTCTGGTAATTCTGAGTTGATCTTCAGAGGGCAACTATTATAATAATAGGCTACATGCTAACTCTCACTATGATCTTAGAAAGTCTCAGCTGTTTCCTTCATACTTAGTCCTGCCTGGACACAATGAGACTGATTACTAAATGACTTCTTGCAGTCATTTTAGAAATATTGTATGATTTCATATAGCATCTACTAAACAAAAAAAGAGGAATTGTTGGATAGGCACTGAAATAAACTAAATCTTATTTGTTTTAGCACTAGAGGGAGACAAGACGCATGATGGTGTGAAGATATTTCAAAATAAATTGCTTGAGAAAATATTGCTGAAACTTCTCCATTAAGTTGTCTACAATTCTTTTTGTTCAAGGTAAACACTCTTGGATTCACCAGTTGCTAGGATGATGCCACAAGAAGGTCCGTCTGGTTTTCTTTGTGGTCAAGAAAACTTTTTAAACTTGCTTTTGGAACTTTTAAAACTTGCTTTTGGAAATCTTTATTGACTGATATGAAACAGTCAACAAGCTAGAAAGTAAAAGCACAAAGGCAGAAGTATTGCACGTGTCTTCTAGATTTAATTTGGTGGGGAGTGGGTAATGCCAATTAAAGGGTTTTCAAGATGTGATGGATAAAGAAAGAATGTCATTGTATATAAAGAAATAGGCATTTGAGTATTAGTGGTAGTAGTAGTAAATAACATTTACATGCATTTTAAAATTTGCAAGTTGTAAGTTGAAGGTTAAAATTTTAAAGTTGTCTCATTTGATCCTCACAACCCTATAAGGTAGGTGCTAGTATAATCTCCATTTTACAGATGAGGAAAGTGAGGCTGAGAAAAGTTAAGAAAATTCTCCAAGTTTACACAGCTAACATGCGACTGAGGTAAGATTTAAACTCAGGTCTTCCTGACTCCAAGTCTAGTATATTATCAACTATACCACTTTGCTATCTAAAACTTCACTGCTTGGCAAAATCAGAATTTTCTAGTTATTTTTCTTCCAAGATATTTAATTTTGTGCGTTGGGAATGAGAAGGGGGAGCAGACTGAGACTATGAAAAGCATTATGCATTGAATCATTCAATCTTACTTGCTCCTAAGAAATCTTGTTTGACCCAATGAAAGAGATAAGTGGATAGGATATAATAGAGAGAGATGCAGAAGAGTCAGTAAAAGAGACAGAAATGTTTGAGACCCAAACCAAATAGCTACTGACACTATGAAACATCATGAAGACCATAAGTAGTTCTACAATTAAATAATAATAATGACAGTACTATACATTTGCATAGCACTTTACAAATTTGAAAGCTGTTTCACATAAGTTATCTTTTTTGGACCACTTAACAACCCTGTGTGGTACATAGGACCATCATTAAATGAAAGAAAACAAAAAGAAAATCTGGCAAGGAAGTACCTAGAAAATAATGCCAATCAGGAAGAAGTCATCATGACACATGGTTCTTGGCACTGGAAATTTTTGCAGAGAATAAAGCTAATATTGACATTAGAGAAATGGAGGCAAGAACAGGAACAGACTAAATCTGAGTAGCCAGAACTGGTACATACCACAACTGAGTGAAAAAGAACCAAAGGTTAGCAAGGTGAATTTGAGAATTCTGAGCAAGATACTGAGCAAGACTGAAAAAAGGAGATGGCTTTTGGGAAGAAGTCTAGAAATAAAAAAGCTGAATTAGTAGGTGTTTTGGTTTAGTAATCAGAATAATAACATGTGGTGGGTTTTTTCTAGCTATGGTCCTTAAAGATAGGCATTATCTTAGTGAATTAATTTCGTTAATTTTTACCTTATTCCTTAGAGCAAGGTAAAACATCTGGTATTCATACTGTTTTGTAAATGAGGAAACTGAGGTCCAAAGAACTGAAATTACTAGCTAGATTATCCAGCAATGATGGCTCAGAACCAATACCTTTTGACCTTTATCCTTAAAAGTCCTTTCACTTACACTATGATGCTGGAAAAACACGACATATGAGAAACCAAAAGTAAAACTGACATGTAAGAAAACACCATGAGGAAAAGAGGTGTACGGGAAAGGTAGTCAATTAATTTGTCCAGGCAAAAAAAAAAAATTACCTAAAAAATAAAGAGGTATTATGACCTCTGCCCTTTAATTAGTAATTCTGAGGATAAATGCAACAGAACCAGAATAATAAACTTATTGTATATTCTCTAATACAATTAATATGTTTTTGGAATTCAGTAAAAAATAATTGTAAACCCATTACCACAGTTGACTCACTGTGACCTTGGGCAGATAACATACTCCATTTCTACCTTGCTTTTCTCATCTGGGAAGGAAAAAGAATTACGTAATGCAAGCTTTCTAACAATTCATGAGTAATGCCATTATATTTTTAAATGGTCTAGTAAGTGCTAATTTTTTTTTTAAAGAGAGTGATAAAAAAAGGTATAATTCAGACTGGCAAAGCAGTTTTCCTATCTTACATTCAGGGTCATTGGCTTTATATGGTTATTTCAGCCCAGATATCTTGACGATTCTAAGACCTTGGCTTTCTAGATCCCCTCTAGTTTTCACATAGTTGCAATATTTAGTAAAGTCTTTCATTGTCTGAACTGGCAGTCCTGTTAGCTACCGCTGAAATCTGTAACTTTAACCACTAACAGGAAGACAGTAGTCCAGACTTGTTTCAGTGATTAAAATGAGTGGAGGGTTTTGAAACTACATTCTCTGCCTAAAGCTTCAGAAAAGTTTGGAGAAAACCACTGAGAAAGATAGAGAACTGAACATTACTGTGTGCTGACTGATTTTCTCAGGCACATTTGATACATTGAACTCTAATTATATTAACTCTTGATCAAAGGGATGCCAGAGAAGCAGATCTAGCAAAGAATCTTGCGATTGAGTATTTGAAGATATGCAGATAGAATTTCAAATAATGATTTTATCCACATTTCCACATATTTGCCCAACTGTGATGACAATCTGAACTGAATTTAAATGTTTATTTCATTTTAGTTTTTTTTAAATTAGGATGATAAAAGGAAAATCTAATACAAACTCACCTGCCTGAATGCTTGTCTAATCTTATTAGTCATCTTTTGCATGTTTATTATCCTATTTTCATAAAAAATTAAGGTTATATAATCTTTAGTTTACTTTACACAGTAGTGTCGAAAACCAATGAATAAGAAAAATGCCAGCAGTACCACAGTTCAATTTTATCAACCATTATTGTGCTTCCATAAACTGTAATGTGGTTTTTAAAAAAGCATTTGAAAAATATCTGTCATTTGGCCTCTGTTTATTCATATTCCATAAGAAAGATCTTCTGAAGGCTTTTGGATTTCATAGCTCCCAGTTAGGAAGTCGAGGTAACTGGCTGCAGGGCAAATTACATGGTCAATTTTTTTTTGGAGACTTTTGTAGTGGTGCAAAAAGAATTATCATAAACACCTCATCAGGCACCCATCATTTCAATTAGGGTTTTTGCCTCAGTTTGCATCATTGTTTCTATTTTTTTAAATGTAAAACTTCAAGTATTTTTGCTCATTTACATCCATGGAGAATTGACTTTCAAATCAATTAAGAGAAATTGGATATTCATTAAGTACTTACTATGTGCAGGAACTGGGCTAGATGTTGAGAATACAAAGATAAAGAAAGACGATCTAATTCCATGGAGCAAACATTCTACTTAGAAATTTTGCTTTTTTTTTAAAATAAGCTTTTTATTGATATCTTTTATTTATATCACCATAATTTTCCCCAGTATCATTCCCTCTCCCAGAGAGTCATCCCATATAAGAAATAATATCTTTAAAGACAAAAAGAAAGAGAATAAATGCATGAATAAAGCATTTATGAAGCATTAACTATGTGTAAAGTTCTGGATTTACAGAAGTAGAACCGTACCTGCTCTCAAGGAGCTAACATTTTAATGGGGGGGAGGTCATTACATATATGGAAGGTCAGTCAGTCAGATGGAATACTTCTTAATGTACTAAGTGAATAATGAATAGGCAGTAATGTGCCTATATTTCCATAACCCCTACAACAGTATCTGCCAATTTATAGGGTTTTTAATGAAACCTTAGGGATGTCTTGATTTTCATTCCTCTTATTGTTAGCTATGTGGAGCATTCTTTCTAATAGTTGTTAGGAGTGTGCAATTTTTCTGAGAATGGTTCATATTCTTCAATTACATTTCTACTGAGAAATGACTTTTAGTTTTACATGCACATGCATGTATATACACATACATGAATTAAACGTATTATAACAATGGTAACAGAGTTTTACATTTGTGGTTATTGCATTCAGAAGGAGTATACATTCCTTTTCAACCCACGGTAATGAATTAAGCATTTTGTAGAGAAAATTGCTTATAATGCAATAATTGTTATTTTAGCAAATTATCCACTTTATTAACTCAAAACTAAAAGCTTTATTAACTAAAAACTCTTTATGTAACAGTAAAAAAAAATAGGGATCTATTAGAAGTCAAGTATGAGACCTGCAAAATACCAGATCTACTCCCTCTCAGTGTAATTTATGTGTATGTGTGTGTGTGTGTGTGTGTGTGTGTGTGTTCCATGAATTGATTACTATTTTTAATGTATCATAGTTAGGAAAGGATGTGTTTACTACTTCTTCCTTTTTACATTTCTCTGCAATATCTCTGTGCCCTAATACATGGTAAATTTTTGTAAAAGTTCAATGTAGTGCTGAAAAATATGTATACTCTTTTTCATCTAATTTCAAAGATATTATAAGTTTTTAGCTCATTTCTTTAACATATTGTTTAATTCTATATTTTCTCTTTTGTTTAATTTTTTTGTTAGATTTGTCCAAAACTGAGAAAGGGACATTGAAATCTTCTGTCACTATCTATTTTGGCTATATTTTCTTATAATTCAGTTAACTTTTCCTTTACGTATTTAAATGCCAAAGAATTTGAAGCATACAAATTTAATACTTATATTGTACTATATGTCTGCATTCTTTCCCCCCGCCACATAATGTTAGTTTAAGGGAAATCATTTTAAGGTTCAAGCTGTGCTTCTGGTCACTATCTCTTAATGGGGAAAAGTGCCCCAAACTATATACAGCCTCAACGCTTGATCTTTTCTGACCAAATGCCAGTTACACAAAGACCACACATGGCAAACATAAATCAGAGAAATTAAACAGAGGAGAATATATCAGGGAATACATAGAGTGACTGAGCTCCCTCACTGGGAGTGAGATATCTTAGCTCATTTAAGAGAAAGAATGCCAGATCTCATTCAAGGGGAAATTGCTCTAAGTCTCTGAAGTAGTTATCTGGGGATGGAGACATAATTGAGTTGCCAGCTTCTCTACATGTTAACTTCTTCCCAGTCTTTCCATCCAGGGGTCTCTCTCCCAAGAAAACCTGGAATAACAATACTCTTCCTTAGCAGGAAGCCAGAAGACAAAGATCTCTCTTTTCCCAACCTCTCAACTCCACCCCTCCTGCCTCAGTAATTAATTTACACCAATGAGGAAAATCTTGTACAAATAGGTTTTGAGCCCTTGGTTACAAAGGGCAATCCTATTCTCACTGGTTCTTTCCCTTTCACCCTCAAGTCCCATCCCATCTCCCATTTGTTACCCCTTTCTCTGTTTTGGAACTTTGCTTAATTTAATATTTCTTTTTCATGCTTCCTTTAATCTAGCTATCTAATTCTTTCCCCCTTTTCCTCCCTAATTAAGTAGTCAAAGGAAATCCCTTGCATTTTCCTTGCCTTTGACTTCTCATTAATTAGTTTTAAAATTGAATTTTTTCACCTTTTTGTAAAAAGGAATGTATTCCTTATTTTCTTTATTATTTATTTTATCTGTCAATTCTAGATTTTTTATTCTTTGATTCATGACTTTTATTCTTATTTAGTCCTCAATTCTCTGTATTCCTCATAGAATTAAAGTTTCAAAGTACCTATTTGGGTTCTATCTTCTAATGTTTCTATGTTACTGCCTTATAGATATTTTCTATGTTATGTTTCTGTATTATTGTCTTACAGATATTTTCCCAAGTCCTATTTTTCTGTTGTGCCTCACTTTTAGAAATACCAGTTCCTGCAGGTGGAAAGGAAGGATAGAAGTATTGCCCCAGGGTAGGAATTTTCCTATGTTCCTGATCATGCAGTTCATTATTAACTTTGCCCTCACCATGATATTTTTCTTTTATTTACCATAACTTCTTTTTTGTGTTCTTACTCTCCTACTCTTCTGAGTGTCAGTTGCTCCTAGGAGCTCTTATTCTCCTCCTCCTGGGAAAGAATGAGTGGATTGTATAAGTACCAGCTCCCTGCAGATTGTACCCATTTTAAGGTCTCTTCTCTACCTTTATAGAATCTCTCTTCCCCATGGAAGTATTCTTCAATTAGTCCCATTCTTATAACTGAAATAAGATTCCCTCTTTCTTTCCTCTTGTTTCAGACCATCCCTTTGTCCTCATTGACTTTTATTCTGTAGGCTTTCTCCTTTTTGAGCTGCTACAGGAATTATTTTCCCTTCATTGTTAGCTTTGACTTGAATAGAATACATTGCATGTTCCTCTCTGTTTTCTTCTTCCCCTCTCTCTTTTTATAGATCTACTGATGCCATAATTTGGTACCATAAAAAACAAAACAAAACAAAAATACATGTTTCAGGCCTCTTTTTTTTTTCACCATCTGTTCTATTTGGTTTCTGCTTTCACCTTTGTTTCTTTGTGTGCATTTAGAAAGAAATCTCTTTCTCTTTTCATATCTGTCCTTGGTTGATATATTTTTATTTCTGTTGTCTAGGGTGTTTGAAAAGCATATAATTCATTCATATCTGGTTTTCTTTCTAGAAATGCTTTAACCACCTTTTTAAAAATTGACTGCACATCTTTTTTATTAATGGGTACTCTCAAGTTTGCAGGCAATTTCACCTTTGGTTGCATTTTGAGCTCGTGTGCTCTTTGGAAATTATTTCGTTGTTCCATTCTCTCCTGTGGTTTCTGGTAGGTGAAGAACAATCTTGTGTTATTTGAATTTTATTTCCTTTATTTGGAACCATTTCTCCTGATTGCTTGAAGAATTTGTTGTTTGTGACTGGAATTGTTAAATCTAACCATTATGTATCTTGAAGTTTGTAGCTTTTTTTTTTAGAACAATCTATGAATTGTTTTGATTGATACTTGTTTTATGTGTTCAGAAGTTCTCAACAATTTTCTTGTGATATTTCTTGCATTATAGTGTGTGTAATATCTATCTACTTCTTATGTTATTCTGGAAGATCTTTAATTCTTAAATTGTATGCATTCTATCTTTGAGATAAATGTTTTGTTTATATGGAAATTGTGTTTTAATGTTAATGATTTTTACTTCTCCCAGATTGTCCTTCACTTGCTGCCTATTTGCATTAACAATCATTTGTTCTCTCTTTCATGAGGTTTGCCACTTGTGATTATATCTCCTAAGCAGGCTATACATTCTGCTGTCACATTTCTTATTTCTCTTTTAAACATTCTGCTGTGATTCCAAGCTCTTCAGAATCCACAGGGTCCTCTGTCTCATCGAGTATTCATTCATTTTCCTTTACCTTGTATTATTTTATTCATAGATGCCTGGATTTTTTATTTGATCTGGAGGCCATATTACGTTCTGTTATTAACATTTTTTCTATTAGATTGTCTAATTATTCTCAAGCTCTTTAACTGAGTTTTCTTCCTCCTGATATCTTTGATAATTTCAGCCCCCCCCCTTATATTCCTACATTGCTCACTTTCTGACGCTTGTTTTGATGGTAGTTACCCCATGAACTGGACCTAATGGTTATGTCAGCATTCTCTATACTATGCAAATCACATTACATTGGCCTCAGTCTCTGCCTCAAGCGACTTCTGGGAGGAGACAGCTTGTTCCATCTGGATGCTGGGTTCTTTTGCTCAGGCTTAGTAGAGCACCACACACACACACACACACACACACACACACACACACACACACACAC
>NW_020954576.1:7597672-7709344 GCF_900497805.2 Vombatus ursinus
CACACACACACACACACACACACACACACACACACACACACACACACACACAAACTATACTCTGCTGGCATCCTGCACCAATTCTATTCTGTTCTGCAGCTGAGATCTGTTGCAGCAGTGAGATCTTTTAAAATGCAGCCAGAACAAGTTTCTTTCTTTGAGTTTTCCACGGCACTGAGAGAGAGTGCAGGGCAGAATCGAGTTTTGAGGCAGGCCAGTGGATTGACTTATGTACTACTTCCCTGACAAGTAAATGGTAGGAGACAGGGTGCTAGATGACAGAGTTGGGGGTTTAGGATTAGCCTTCTCTGCTGTTAGCTCATTTTTTTTTAATACCTCATTAGAGTTCTTGGTGTCAGACCATGGAGACAGCTGACATTGCTTTATCTCTTGCACATAACTCTTATTTTCTTTAAACTTATCCAGCATAACCATTTATTATTTCCTACAGGGTAAAATAGATTTTATTTTTTTAGTCCAACTTTTATTTTGTTCTTTAGGATTTTACTTTTCCCCAGTTACATGTAAAAAAATTAACATTCATTTTTAAAACTTTGAGCTCCAAATTCTCTCCCTTCCTCCATCCCCAATGCCCCCTCATTGAGAAGGCAAACAATTCAATATGTCATACAAGTGCAGTCATGTAAAACACTTCAATAACAGTCATGTTATGAAAGAAAACATAGACCAAAAAAACCTCAAAAAAAGTAAAAAACTCATGCTTCAATCTGTATTCAGACACCATCAGTTCTTTGTCTGGGGATGGATAGCATTTTCTTTCTTTTTTTTTTTTTGGTGAGGCAATTGGGGTTAAGTGACTTGCCTAAGGTCACACAGCTAGTAAATATTATGTGTCTAAGGCTGGATTTGAACTCAGGTCCTCCTGAATGCAGGGCTCTATCCATTGCACCATCTAGCTGCCCCAGCATTTTTCATCATAAGTCCTTCAGAGTTGTCTTGGATCATTGTATTGCTAAGAATAGCTAAGTCAATCACAGTTAATCATATTACAATATTGTTGTTACTTTGTACACAGTACATTTCACTTTGTATCAGCTCATATTTTTCTGAGAGCATCTTGCTCATCATTTCCTATAGCACAATAGTATTCCTTCACAATCACATAGCACAGTTTGTTTAGCCATTCTCCAACTGATGGGCATACCCTCAATTTCCAATTCTTTGCTACCACTAAAAGAGCTGCTTAATAATATTTTTGTACATATAGGTCCTTTTACTTTTTTTTAGTTATCTTTTGGGATACAGACCTAGTAGTGGTATTGCTAGGTCAAAGGGTATACATGGTTTTATATTGCTTTAAGCATAGTTCCAAATTGCTCTACAGAGTGATTGAATCAGTTAAGAACTCCAACAACAGTGCATTAATGTCTCATTTTTCCCACATCCCCTCAATCATCTGTCATTTTCCTTTCCTGTCCTATTAGCCAATCTAATAGGTACAAGATAGTACCTCCAAATTGTTTTAATTTGCATTTCTCCAATCAATCAATTGGGAGTTAGAGCATTTTTTCATATGGCTATAGATAGCTTTGATTATTCCATCTGACAACTGTTCATAACTTTTGATCATTTATCAATTGGGGAATGATGCTTATTTTTATAAATTTGACTCAGTTCTCTGTAAGTTTGAGAAATGAGGCCTTTATCAGAGAAACTTGCTTCAAAATTTTTTTCATAGTTACTATTGCTAACTGTATTTCTCTCCCTTCTATCTCCCCTCATTTATTCTATTCTCTCTCTCCTTTCACCCTATCCCTCCTCAAGAGATGACTACCACCATCCCCATTTGCCTTCCCATCTATTATTCCCCCTTCTTCTGTTATCTCTTTCTATCCTACTTTCCTGTAGGGTAAGATAGATTTCTATATCCAATTGAGTGTGTATGTTATTCCCTCCTTAAGCCAAATCTGATTTTTTTTGGGGGGGTAAGATATTCTTGGCGATAAGCCCATAGTCTTTTCTTTCTGGAATACTGTATTCCAAGCTCTCCACTACTTCATGGTTGTGACTGCTAAATTATGTGTGATTGTGACTCTGACTCCTTAGCACTTTCTTTCCAGCTGCTTGCAGTATTTTTTCTTTGAACCGGAATCTCTTTATTTTGCTTATGATGTTCCTAGGAATTTTCATTTTGAGGTATCTTTCAGGAGGTGACTGATGGATTCTTTCTATTTCCACTTTGTCCTAAGGTTCTAAGATATCAGAACAATTTTCTTTTAAGAATTCTCAAAATAAAATGAGTATAGACTATTTATTTGGTCATAACTTTCAGGTAGTTCAATTATTCTTATATTATCTCTTATTAATGTATTTCTAGGTCAATTGTTTTTGCTTTCAGTTCTATAATCCTCCTATTTCTCTCTTTTTCTATATGACAGTGGCCAGTTTTTGATGGGCATAGTAAGGCAGTGAAAGCCCAAGAGTCAATTTGTCACTCAATAAATATTTATCAGCACCTAGTATGTGCTAAGTAATAGGGATACAAAAAAGAGGCAAAAGAAAGTCCCCCGACTTCAAAGAGCTTACAATCTAATAAGGGAGCCAATAAACCAACAAGTTACATACAGGATAAATAGGAAATAATTAAAAGAAGGAAGAGACTGGAATTAAGAGGGTTTGAGACAGGTTTCTGAAGAAAATGGGATTTATTTGGGACTTAAAGGAAATCAGGGAAGTCAGTAAGCAGAGGAAGAAGAAGATTCCAGGCACAGGGGATATCTAGAGAAAATGTCTGGAGAGAAAAGATGGAGCTTCTTCATGGATGAGGTTGGAAGGAGGCTAGTGTCACTGGATCAGAGTATGTGGCAGGGAGTAAGGTAGAAAACTGGAAAGATAGTATGGGACTATGTTATGAAGGGCTTAGAACACCAAACAGAGGATTTTGCATTTGATTTTGGAGGCAATAGGAAGTCACTAGAGTTTGTTGAGCAAGGGGGTAACAGGGTCAGACCTATGATTTAGGAAAATCACTTTGGTGCCTGAAAGGAGGAGATTTGAGGCAAACAGACCCACCACTAGTCTAGGCATGTGGTGATGATCTTCACCAGAGTGGTGATATTTTCAGAGGAGAATTTGAAATATTTTATAAAAGTGAAATCAACATGTCTTGGACTGGATATGAGGGCAGTGGTGAGGGATAGGAGTCAAGGATGACATCTAGGCTTCAGACCTGAGGGACTGGGAGGATGGTGTTGCCCTCACCAGTAATAGAGAAGGTGGGAGATGGGGAAGGTTTGGGGGAAAGAATGAATTTTGTTTTGGACGTATTGAGTAAAGTTGTCTATTGGACAGCCATTTCAAGATGTCTGAAAGGCATTTGGAGATGTGAAAATGGAGGTCACTGAGAGGTTAGGTAAGGAAAGGTAGATCTGAGAATCATTAGCATAGAGACGGTAATTAAATCCATCAGATTTGTTGAGATCACCAAGTGTATTGTAGAGGGAAAAGAGAAGAGGGTCTAGGACAGAATGCTGTGAGATACCCATGGTTAGAAGGTACGATCTGGATGTGGACACTGCAAAGAAGACTGATAAGGAATAGTCAGATAAATAGGAGGAGAATTAGGAAAGAGTAGTGTCTCAAAAATATAGAGAGAAGAGGGTGATCAACAGTGTCAAAGACACTAAGAGGTTGAAGAGAATGAGGATTGACAAAAAGTCATTGGATTTAGTGATTAAGACATCTTTGGTAACTTTGGAAAGAGCAGTTTTGTGGAATGATGAGGTTAGAAATTGGACTGTAAGGGGTAAGAAGAGAGTGAGAGGAAATAAAGTGGCAACATTATTGTAGATGGCCTTTTCAAGGAGTGTGAACAAAGGGCCAATGATATATAGGACAATAGTGGGGAAGGAAGGATCAAATGAGGGGTCTTTGAGGATGGGCAGTAAGCAGTAGGGAATAAGCCAAGAGACAGGGAGAAATTGAAAATAAATTATAGAGTGGGGATGACAGAGGGGACAATCTGTTGAAGATGGAATGGACTGGGATCATTTGAAAAGATAGAAGGGTTAGCCTTGGTAAGCATGAAAATGTGACATGAGATTCTAGATCATAAGACTGAGATTTGAGTCCAAGTTCTGGTACTTGTTGAGTAACCTTGGACAAGTCACATCAATTCTCAGGGACTCACTTTGCTCAACAATAAAGTAGAGATTTTTAATATTTACAAGGCCTATATGAATCAGCATTTATTAAGCACCTTCTATGTATCACGGGGTTGTTAGGAATAAAGTGTTTTGTAAACATGAAAGCACTATTTGTGAACCACCACAATTATTCCTTCAAGAGACAAGGATTGGACCTGTGATTTCATTGTTATAGAGAATTCTGATGTGAGGAAACAATCTACCAATGAATGAGGGTTGGCACCACTGCTGAAGCTTACAATCTTAGAGCTGCCTAGAGCACTGAAAGGTTAGGTGCCTTGGGTAAGGTTACCTGTGCATCAGATGCACATCCTGCTTAGATCTCCTCCACCCCCATGCAAAGGGAAAGGAGCTTCATCATGGTGCACAGCCAGAGACAGCCTAAGTTGTCCTACTACTGAAGTCTAGGGCCTATGCCAGCTGCCATTCCTGAGCTACAGAATTTAATCTTGGAACATTCCAGGGAGTGAAATATTGTGATGCCAGGGCCCTTATTCTTCCCCTGGTTCTGATCAGCAGACTACAAGCCATGGCATCAGCCAAGTGTGGCTGATGAAGTATCTCTTGCAGCAGGAGCATCTGGAGCCAGATAAGGTCTAACCTGAAGCCCTCCTGCCTGGTGATACATCATGGAAATGAGTGCCCTAGAGCTGGTTGCAGGTCCCCATCAGCTCAGAACCAAGCCAATAGAGCAAATCTTGAATTTGCTTATGCTCTGGTTATCTTGAGCTGCAGTTCACTGGGATCCTTCTGGATTTCACATAGAAGTCCGAGTTTTTTGGTCTTCAATCATCTTGCCAAAGCAAGATGAACCTCCATCAGATATGTGCAGATGCTAGTCACCTTCTGAAGAGAAAGGAGAAGTCCTGCTGCCTGAAACTGTCTTACTGCCTTCTTAGGAAAAGCCCTACAAGACTGGATGACCTATACCCAGTTACTCTTTTTGTGCCGCCTTTGCACATAGGACATATACCTGTGGGTTACCTAACCCATTTAAGACCTCAGAAACAGGATTCAATGTATGCTTTTAGATTTATATTTTGTGTTACAGATGAGTGTTTCAGAAACAATTCTTGAATATTAAACTTCATTTTAGTACCCACCCATACTTATTGATCACATATACATCAGTGTACATCACATGCAGATCATATGCACAACACACATTGGCTACATGAGCACCACATCCTGATCACTTGCACCTGTCAACGGGTATATATCACATCTGGTCAGTGTACACCATATATTGATCATGTGTTAATCGCCATTGATTGAACATATACTATATGAAGACATGTATGCCACACACATGTACAAGATATAAAACATATGTTCATCACATATTGGTCCCTTAAGGGACACGGCACATCCCATGTTGATTATTTGCACATCATATCTGAACGCAACGACTTAGCCTCCTTCCTCGGGAGTGGGAGTGTCTAGGGTTGGGAGACGACAATACTGTAAAAAGCCAGAAACTCTAGTAACTCAATCGCTGCCACTGTCACATAAATCCAAGTCATTGGGTTCACAGGAGGACAGGAGATCCTTTTCCATTCAGGCACAGGGAGAAAGGGCAAACAGGAGATTAACTTGTCTTGGAGAGGGGAGGTTCCTGGACAAAAAAATGATCCGCCATGCACTCTGTCCTGTAACCTTCTCAGGCTTGAAATGCACTTTGGAGCTGAAATGCTCCAGGCTTGGTGATGCGGCCAGGTGATCCGCCCTGGCTCTGAAACTCGATCTGCTCTGGGACAATTACCCTCCAGCAGTCTGGTTCTAGAGGCGCTTATTTCCCCACCGCCTTCAGCCCCTTCTCTTCCTCCCCTCCCCCCTCTAATAAAAAGCAAATCAAAGAACATTAAACACCCTAGGGAGATTAACACCTGTTCGCCCAGCCCTGGGTCTAGAATTGGTCTACTCCAGAGCTCTCCACCAGTTTCGTAAACTTGCCCGAAAACTTATCTGGGCTCGCAGCTTCCTCCTCCCTCCCTCCCTCCCAGGCTCCCCGGTCACGTGACGAGGGCGCTCCAATGAGGGGAGGCGCTTGGAGGGGCCCCGGTGGCCCTAGCCGGGAAGTGAGCTCGGAGAGAGGCCAGAGTGGACCATGGTGGTGACAGCGCCCGCGCCGGCAGCCGCTGCTGCTGCGGTGGAGGCGGCGGCGGCAGCAGGGGCGGCCGAGGAAGAGCTGGGGGCCCACGCCGCTCGGGCCCGCTGCCCCCCGGGCGCGCTGTGAGCCCCCCACTCCCACTGCCTGCGGCTCACCAGCCTTCCCATCCCCTCCACGCCTCCTGCCTCCTTCGTCTCCCTCAGCTCGCCGCCGGGCTCCCCCGCAGCGGCAGCCGAGGCTGCAGTAGCCAACTCTCCCAGAGGGGCGGCGGGAAGGCCGAGCAAGAGAGGTCCGGGGGAACGATGCGCCTGCCGGGCGGCTGAGCCTGGTGTTCCCTCTCTCCTCCCGCCGTCCTCCTCGTCGTCCTCGTCCTCTCTTGCCCTTCACCCCCACCATGGCCTTCCCGGGGGCCGAGGGAGCGGCCGATGGGCCTGCCGGCCCTGGCCGGGAGGCGCCCGCGGCGGGCGCGGGCGGCTCGTCCTCGTCGTCCTCCGCCTCCTCCTGCTGCTCGTCCTCGTCCTGGGTGGCCGGGGGCGGCCGGCTCTGGGCCGCCCTCTACGACTACGAGGCGAGCGGCGAGGACGAGCTGAGCCTGCGGCGGGGCCAGCTGGTGGAGGTGCTGTCGCAGGACGCCGCTGTGTCGGGCGACGAGGGCTGGTGGACGGGCCAGGTGCAGCGGCGCCTCGGCATCTTCCCCGCCAACTACGTGGCTCCCTGCTACCCGCCGCGGCCCCGCCAGCCCCCGCCGCCGCCGCCTGTGCCCCCGCCGCCGCCGCCGCCGCCCTCCCCGCCCGACGCCCCGCGGCCCGGCTCCCCGATGCAGATCGAGTTCGAGTGGCTGGAGCTGAAGGAGCTGATCGGCGCCGGCGGCTTCGGGCAGGTGTACCGGGCCACCTGGGGCGGCCAAGAGGTGGCGGTGAAGGCGGCGCGGCGGGACCCCGAGCAGGACCCCGCGGCGGCTGCAGAGAGCGTGCTGCGGGAGGCGAAGCTCTTCTCCATGCTGCGGCACCCCAACATCATCCAGCTGCTCGGCGTCTGCCTGCAGCAGCCCAACCTCTGCCTCGTCCTCGAATTCGCCCGCGGAGGGGCCCTCAACCGGGCCTTGGCCGCCGCCGCCGCCACCAACGCTGCCGCCCCCTCCTCCTCCACCCCGCTGCGGGCCACCGCAGCAGGGACCCCCGAGCCTGCGGGCGCCGCGCCCGGCCCGCGCCCCGCCCGCCGCATCCCTCCGCACATCCTGGTCAATTGGGCCGTGCAGATCGCTCGCGGGATGCTCTACCTTCACGAAGAGGCCATCGTGCCCATCCTGCACCGGGACCTTAAGTCCAGCAACAGTAAGTGGGGGGTGGGGCGGGGAGGTCACCGGAGACATCTCAGGGTCAACAAGCCTGGGAGTTGTTACTTCTGGAATTGCGGGGTCTTCTTGCCTAAGTGGAGGGATCTGCTTAATTTAGGAACTTAAACCTGGGAATTAAGGCGTCTGTTTTACTACCTAAGTTGTTTTGGGTCCACACATCCTGGGAATTGCTACTTCTGGAATTGAGGTGCTAACTAACCTGAAAACACCTTGAATCCTTCCAGCCCCTTGTATTTCTTGGGTCCCTAATAAACAGATTTGGAGCATGGAATACACTTTCTTTGACTTAGCTCAGTGGTTGTGGGGTCCTAGGGCTACTCACTTGTAGCCACTACATAGACTCCAAGCCAAGGGGTTCACAGTGGGGGCAGGAGGTCCTTTTCGATTCAAGTACAGGGAGAAGCAGCAACAGGAAACAAGGGGTTTTGTTGGGATGGATCCTTGACTTTCAAGGCCCTTTCCAGATGTTAGTGAATCGTGGAACACGTGTAAAGATGGGGATTGACTTTGTCACTCTTCTACTCCACCCTTAGACCCCTTGATCAATTTTGGTTGTACTTCTTCATAGTTATTTTTTCTTCCCATTTTGAAGATGATGTCACAAAATCAAAAGGAGTGTTCTTGGTACTGGTAGATAAACTTTTTTGAGAGGTAGTTCTGTGCATGGTGCACTCCATGGAAAGGATAACAACTGGAGGCATTGTTAGTGCTTTAACTCTGGAATGCTCTTGGTACTAGTGGATTTTTTGAGAACTTTTTTTGAGAGCTATTTCTGTGCATGGGCATTTTAATGTCCTAAAGATTTGATTTGTATAATGAAGTTTAGTTATTTATAAATTATGATATATTTTCCAGGCCTGTCGGTAAAGGATGTGGAAAAAACCTAAATACAAATCTTATTAGGTATCATTGGGTAGAAAAAAGAAATGCTACTTGAAGTTCCTTTTTTTAATGGTTAAAAGTTTCATCTTTATTTTAAGAATCTGGAATTAAGCAATCTCGTTAAAGATTTATCAGGACTTAACAGAAAACTAGCTCTAGCCTATCATAACTTCATGCCTCACAACATTGGAAGACCTGCTAGAACAAGTGCTAACTCAAACTGGAACTTGTCCTTTTCTAAGTTTGTTAGAAGAGAAATGACAGGGCTGTGTGTGTATATCCATATCCATACATACACACACACACACGCACACACACACACACACACTTTTTTTGGTTTAAAGTTTTATATTGAAAACTGAATTGTTGGGATGTGTTTGAGAATGACTGACTCAGTCATCATTGGAGCTAGATTTGACCTTTGAAAGCTGGTTTTATTACAAGAAGTTAATATTGTGTTTATTAACTTTTTTTATTTCAAGAGATGATTCCTTACTAAAAATTGGCTGTTAACTCGTTTGGTTCAGTCTCTCATGCAGACATCCTCAAATCATAGAATCAGAACATCATAGCAGGAAGGCACCTTAGAGGCCCAGTAATTCAGTTCCTGTCTCTGTTTACAAATGAGTTTCCAGAGGTTCAGAGAGGTTAAGGGACTTATCCTTAGTCACTTTCTACGGTGGAATTTGAACCCAAGTCTTCCTGAATCAAATCTAGCACTTGAACCGTAATACCTACTCACTTTCCTCAAGCTGTGGTGGTATTATGAATTTGGGTTCCTGATTAAGTACCACATAAAGGACACTAGCATTATTCATGAAATATGTGTGTGTGAAAAATACATACATATGCATATGCATATTCATATTTAGTAAAGAAATCAGCAGTATAGATTTCACCATACCTTTTTGGAAGGGGAACCATTCAATCAGCTAGCATCTATTAAGTGCCTACTACTATGTGACACATACTTTTTGAAGCACTGAGGATAATTTGTAGGGGAAGGCACTAACATTAAGGCCTGGGAAAGGTTTCTTGCTTAAGGTTCCACTTTAACTGAATCTTGAAGGAAACCAGGGAAGCTAGAAGATAAGGAGAGAGGGCTCTTCAGGCACGGGGAACATTCAGCCAGTGAAAATGCTCATCATTGTTTGGAGTGTCAGGTGGGAGAAAAGTAAGGAGGCCCTTGTAATTGGAGCACAGACTTCACAGAAGGGAGTAAAGAGTGAGAAGACTGGAAAGGAAGGAAGGGGCTAGGATATGAAGGGCTTTGAAAGACAGAGGATTTTATATGTGATTCTGGAGGTACTGGCGAACCTTGGAGTTTATTAACTGGGGGTGTGATATGGTCACACTTGAATTTTAGGAAAATCAATTTGAAAGCTAAGTGGAAGATGGATTGGAGTGGCGAAAGACTTGAGGTAGGATGACCTACCAGAAGGCTAGTTCAATAGCCCAGGGATGAGGTGATGAGGACCTTCACCAGGGCTGTGGTAGTGTCAGAGGAGAGAAGAAAGTGTTTAGGAGAGATGTTACAAGATAAAATTGACAGGCCTTGGCAGCAGATTAGATGTAGAGGGTGAGCAGGTGAGGAGTTGAGGATGACAACCAGGTTGTGAGCCTGAGTGACTGGAAAGATCGTAGTATCCTTGACAATAATGAGGAAGTTAAGAGTGGAAAGTTTTGGTAAAAGGAAAAAAATGTTTTTTTAAGATGTCTATGGAACATACAATTTGAGCTGTCTAGTGGCCAGTTGGAGATGCAAGGCCTGAGGTCAGGGAGGAATGAATAGATCTGAGCATCATCTGCATAAAAATGATGATTGAAACCACAGGTACTGATGAGAACACTAAGTGAAATAGGAGAGCAGGAAAAGAAAAGAAAAGAGACCCAGGAATGAGGCTTGGGGGGACTCCAGTGTTTAGGGCAGTGATGTGGATGAAAATCCATTAAAGAAAACTGAGGAGCTGTCCAATAGATAGGAGGAAAGACAGAAATTATTAGCAGTGTCTTAAAAGAGAAGAGACCATCAAGGAGAAGAGTGATAATTGTCAATGTCACAGGCTAGTCAAGAAAGATTAGGTTTGAGGCCATTGGATAATTAGTAATTTTGAAGAGAGCAGTTTGGGTTTAATGTTGAAGTCAGAAACCAGATTGCAAAGAGTTAAGAGAGGGAGAAGAATGGAAGTGAAGGACTTTCTCAAGTGGTTTACCCGTAAAAGAGAGGAAGGTTATAGGATGATAGCTAGCGGGGATGGAAGCTTCAAGTGAGTTTTTTGAGGATAAGGGAGACGTGGGCATGTTTGAAGGCAGTAGGGAAGAGACAACAGACTGGGAGCAACCGAGGATTAGTGAGAGAGTAGGGATGATATAGGAGCAGTCTTGTGGAGAAGACAGAATGGAATGGGATTATTTGTGCATACAGCAGGATTTGTCTTCAAAAAGGAGAAGGGCTCCCTCTGTATGTGAAATGGATGTAGGAAATAGTGGCACAAAGCATCTGAGTGATATGAGATGAGGAACAGGGGAGATGAGGGAACTCTCAGCAAATGTCCTCAATTTTTTCAATGAAATATGAGGCAAGGTTCCCAGCTAGGAGAGAGAACTGCTTGAAATTTGAGAAAGGTTGGGGAGGGGAATACTTCTACCACCTGGAATAGGAGTTAGACTTGTGCTTTAGGAAAATCACTTTGGTGGTTGAATGGTTGGAGCGGTGAGAAACTTGAAGCAGGGAGACCTTATCAGCAGGCTATTGCAATAGTCTAGGTGTGAGGTGATGAGGGCCTGTACCAAAGTGGTGGCAGTGTCAGAGGAGAGACGAGGACATATTTGAGAGATTTTGCAAAGGTGAAATTGACAGACCTTAGCAACAGATCCGATATGGGAAGAGATAGTGAGCAGTTGAGGATGACATCTAGGTTTCAGGCCTAAAAGATGGGAGGATGGTGCTGCCCTTCACAGTAATAGGGAAATTGGGAAGGGCGTGGAGTGTTTGGGGTGAATAATCAGTTCAGATTTGGGGTAAGGACTTAACAGAATCTGGGGTAAAGTCAGTAGAATCACACAAAGTATTTTAGAGGGCATCTAATCCAACTCATAAGTGAATAAAAGTGTCCATCAACAACATACTCAACACTTAGAACAGTGCTTTGCACATTGTGAGTACTTAACTGCTTTTTGATTCATTATTTTATTCATCCAAAAGTGGTCATCTAGTGATTACTTGAAAATCTGTAGAGAACAGGAAATCACTATGTACTAATGCAGACCATTTCATTTTTTATAGTTTTCATTGTTAGGAAGTTTTCATTCCATGAAGTCTCAATCTGCCATTCTATAACTTTCGTCTTTTTTCCTAATTCTGGCCTATGAAGCCAAATAGAACAGATTTAACCATTTTTCTACCTGATAACCTCCCTCCCCCAACTATTTGGACATGGTTTGTGATGTCTTTCCTTTCCACTTAAATTTTCTGTTCTCTGGTTCTTTTTACAGAACTACATAAATCATGATCTTAAGGTATTTCACCAATTTGTTGTTCTTTGTTGCACATTCTAGGTTATCAGATCTCTTCCTAAAATGTGGTACCCAGATATTGGAGTATTTATTGTGTAACATAAAATAGTTGTGATTTTACTTTCAATTGTAAGTTTATAATTTACAACATAGTATTTTAAAAATTAATATAAAACAATCAAGCATTTATTAAGCACCTACTATGTTCTAGGAGTGTGCTAGGCTCTAAAGACAAAAATGGAACAGTAGTTGCCCTCAAGGACATTCTATGGGGTAAGGCACCATGTCTAAATGTATGTATATACACAAAGGATATGTTAATTTTGTAGAAGGGGGGACTACTAGGTGGGAGAGGAATCAGGAAAGGTTTCCTGAAGAAAGTGGTGCTTGAGTTGGGTTTTGAAAGAAATGGGATTCTAAAAGGAATAGGTCATGTGGGAGTGCACGCAAAGCATGGGTTCATCTAGGAATGGAGACAGGAGGAGTGTTGTATGAAAGGAACAAAAAGAAGGCCAGTTTAGCTGGACCATAGAGAGTGAGAGAGAGTAATGTTTAACAAGGTTGGAAAGACCAATGGGGCCCAAGTTGTGAACACTGTAAGTAACAAATGAATTTATATTTTAACCTAAAGATAGTGGAAACCTCTGGAGTTTATTAAGTTAGGGGAGTGACTTGGTTAGTTCTGAGCTATAGGAAAATCATTTTAGCAGCCTTGTGGAGATTGAATTGGAGTGAAAGAGTGAGACTTGAGGTAGGAGATCAATTTGGAGGCAGTAGTCAGGAGGGCCTGACTTGGGATGGGCCAAGTGACTAGGGAATGGAACAGATGTGAGAAGTTGTAGCTATGTGGAGAAAGGAGTCAGGAATAACACCCAGGTTTCGAACATGTGTGACTGTTATGATGGTGGTGCCCTCCATAGAAATAGAGGAGTTTAGGTTAGACAGGTGGGTTTTGAAGGAAAGATAATGAGTTTTCTGTTTTAGATCTATTGAGTTTGAGTTGTCTGTGGGACATCCATTTTGAAATTTGCAATTGGCAGTAGCGTATAACTGGAATTTAGGAGAGAGACTAGGAGTAAAAGTTTAAGAAAATTATTGGTTTTTTATTTCTCCAAAGTTAGGTGATTCTTTTATTCTCTGATTTGCCAGTGGTGTTCTATTTATTTTCTTTCACGAGCTGCACCTTTTGATCAGTAGCATACCGTTTTGAAACATTTAGTAAATAAATATTTATTAGGTGATCACTCTACCAAGTGATAGGGATATAAAAAAAGAAGATAATCCCTGATCTCAAGGGGCTCACAATCCAATGGAGAGACAATATACAAACAAGTTAGATAGAATATAAATTGGAAAAAATAAACAGAAGGAAGGCAGTAGAATTAAGGGGTCAGGGAAAACTTCCTGTAGAACAGGGTCCTTTAAATGGGATAAAACTTTATTTACAGATATAAAAACCATGATTGGCTACAGACAGGATAGAAGGAATTTGGTTAATAGGCCTTAGTTTGTAGACCCTGCTGTAGAAGGTGAGATTTTAGCTGGGAGTTGAAGAATACCAGATAAGTTGGGAGGTGGAGGTGAAGAGGGAAATTCCACACATTGGGACAACCACTGAAAATACTAGGAAACAGGAAATGGAATGGTCAGACCTGAAACATTAGGAAGCTAAGTGATGGATTGACTGAAATGGGGAAAGAATATGGCAGGGAGACCTATAGGTTATTGCAGTAGCCCAGGGGTGCAGTGATGAGGGCCTGCACCAGGGTGGTAGTGTGAGTGGAGCATAGTCTTTAAATGTACAGAAATATTCTCTTTTTGAATCTGTTCTTTACCATATCTCACTCCTAACCCTGTTTTAAGTAGTTAACCCGTGCTAGAAATTATAGACACAGTCTTAGTCATAGTCATAATGAACATTTCACTTTAAACAGTTGTTTAAAAACTGTAGGTCATTTGGGCTTTGAAAGATTTTGCTAGGTGAGTGTTTGGGAGGGGGAGTGGGAACGGAACATTTCAAAGTGTAGGAAAGAGCACAGAGTCTGGAATGGGAAAGTGAAGTTGTGTTTAGGCCGCATCAAGGTAAACCGAAGTAGCAGATGAAAAGCTATAACCTGGAAGATAGGTGAGGGGTGAGGGAAGGGATTCAGAACTAGTAGACCAATAGGACCCAAAGACTGATGACTAATGGTAGTCTATTGAGAGCCTTCTATTAATATGTCTCAGGGCTCTCTGTCTTTGGCCTTATTCTGTTTAGTGTTTTTTATCAATGACATGGCTAAATATATGATGTTTACATAGTATTTTAAATTTTTGGAAGTGCTTTACTTATATTATCTCATATGATTCTTGCAACAAACTTGTGAAGTAGATGGAATAGGTCTAAGTATCCCCATTCTGACAGTGGGGGGAGGGAAGTTGAGCTATCAGAGGGGTTAAATGACCCATCCCTTAGTTAATAAACTAGTAGTAAATAGCATGTGCATCTGACTTTCAGATGATAGTTAGGAGCCATGGAAGAATTGGTATTGGAAAAGATCTAAATGGACTAAAAGGAGATAGTAAATCAGATGTTTATTTTGGGGGGTGGGGTGGGAGAATAGGATCTGGATTTATGGCTTCTGTGTAGATTTAATCTGATGGAGAAAACTCTCTCCATTGATGCAGATTGACTCATAGTCTTAAAGAATTGCCTGGGGATAACTGAGAGATGGGTACATGGCCAGTACATATCAAATACAGTATTTCAGTTCACGAATTCCTGACTCCAAGGCCAGCAGTCTATTGACAAACCAACTCAAGAGGATACATCAACCATCTTCTCAAGATAAGATTTAATAGGGATAAATTTAAAGTCTTACATTTATGTGACAGTATCTTGGAGTTATTAGAACCGGTGTCCTGTGACAGCCAGAAAAGCTAGCCCAGTGCTCAGGTGCCTTAATAGAAGAATCACGTCCAAAACAAGGGAGATGCTAGTTCCAGTGTATTCTCCTCTAATCGGACCACACAAGAAGCCCATTTCTGGGTGCCACATTTTAAGAAGGACTAATTAACCTTGAGGACCTCTAGGGGAGAATGATCAGGTTGGTGAAAGGACTTACAGCCGTGCCATATGAGCACTGTGAGGTAAAAGTAAGAAGAGATTTTTGGTGGGAGAGGAAAAGAAAGTCATTATTTCTTATGTTAAAATTTTTGAAGAGTTTGCATGTAGAAACAAAAGCTAGACTTATTCTTTTTAGCTCTAGAGAATGAAAATAGAATTGATAGGTGAAAATTTAGAGAAGTTGATTTGACTTAGGGAAAGAACCTGCTCTCAATCCATGGTCATATGAAATGAGCTACCTCAGGAGTGAATGAGACAGTTGTCACTGAAAGTCTTAAGGCAGAGGCTGGACATCCATATCCACTTGAGCAAAACGTACTATAAAAGGGAATTTAGGTTTAAGTTGAGATGTTAGCTAGATGGTCTTCCAGATCTCCTTTGAAACCTAAAGATTTTGTGATTCCTTTTAAGCTCTTTACCTTTTCTCCCTCTTACTCCTTCTCTGACCACTGTAGTACCTAGGGAGAAGGGAAGGGTAGGTATGTGAATAAAAAGAAGTGTGAAATTCAAATCCTTGCTGAATCACTGATGTTTACAAATAGAAAAATTCTTCTTTGGGTGTTTCCCCACATCCCTATTATGAAGGGTTTTTGTTGTTGTTGTTTGTTTTTGTTTTATAATTTCTCAAGAATTGTTTTTATATTGTTGTGCAGAAATAAGAAAGAACTTTATTTTTGTTGAACATTGGAACTTGTTTCCTTTAAGCCTTAGTTTAGTGAAAAACATAATACTAGTAGCTCTTTCAAATATAGTCTTCCTCTTATCATATATACACTTAACCTGCCACCACCCCTACTCTGCAGTCTCCTTATAAAAGGACTGCTTTTGATTAAGGATCATAGCTTGGGTTGATTCTGTCCAGCCAGGATTGTTAGCAACACAGTCTTGTGCTTTGTTCTCTGCATGGCTGCTGGGATCTGTGTGCTTTGGCAGGTTTACTTTTAACTTTGGACTGATAAGTTGGTGGGAAGGGGTATACATTCTAAATTGCTTTGGTAACTGTTTCACTGCTTCAGTTTATTTTTAGATGTGCTTTAAAAAAAGGTCATTGGTAAAAGACCTCATTTACTGATTTTTTAAAATTTAGTTTCTATTTTTAATAATTTAAGTTGTTATAGCTCGTTACTTCTAAAGATTTTGCTTGATCATCAGGTTAAACATTATGTTAAAACTTTCTACCCTTCAACTCATTATTGATCTATTGGGTAGCGAATTGTAGAGGACTCAGACTTGTACTTTAATGTATGAATCTTAAAATACTGAGTTGTCTTAGAAAGGCAGATCTGGACTTCGTATAGAGAGCCTTTATCATGAAAGATAAGCAATACAAATACCTAACTTATTTCTATAATTCTTTATATTCTGTTTAGGCCCACATATGTCACTACTTCTACTTTTCGTTTCCAGAAGCTTTTCCTCTTGCATGAAATAAAAGTAACATATTTTAAATAAATACACAATTGTAATACCCTTGTTCTCCATAAACTTTTCAACTTCCTATTCATTTATTCCACAAATATTTACTAAGCACTGAATATACATATTCATGGCATATGAATAATATATGTATGGGATATAAAACATGCAATATATGGTATATGGCATATATTACATGTTTTATACATGGCCAGATAGATTACACACAGACACATATGATGTAGTGTGTATATATATATATATAATATATACATATTATGTATAATATGTACATACTAGAATATTTATATATGGTACATATGTTACATTTATATGATGCCATATATACATACATCTGTGTGATATATGACACATATATAATATGTGTGTATATACATTTAAGTGAATACATATATGTCATTGTTAGGTGCTGCATGGAATACAGTTATAGAAAGATCTGATCCCTGCCCTCAAGTCTCTATATCATAGCAGAGAAGAAACTTGTACCCAAGTATCTAAGATAATAGACAGTATGTGATAAATACTGTATGAGTGGTGAAAACTAAGTTTTACAGACAGCTAGGTGGTGTACTGAGTAGAGCCCAGGACTTGGACATAGAAGACCTGAATTCAAATCTAAACTCAGGTGCTTAGCTCTGTGATCCTAGGCTAGTCACTTATCTTCTGTCTGCCTTAGTTTCCTCAACTGTAAAATGATCGTTGAAATGTGAGTAGTCAGGAAAGAATAGAAAGCATATATTCAGTTTCATTGGATAAAATAGAAAATTTAAGTCCTCTGTGTATGGAGAAATGGTATAATCACTGGGTCATATGGTTTATTTTAGAAGTTTAGATAGCGCTGGAACAAGGATGATCTTGGTGAATATTTTATCCTTGTGTATTGTTGTTGCCTTTCTTCAAATTGTTCTGCATTTCTTTTAAGATTTTTAGATAACATTATGCTAGTTAATTATTTATATCAAACCAATTTTATCTTTTTAATGAAAAAATTCTTAGATGTTAATAAAGCGATCTGTGATAAGTTTAAATCTTTTTATGCAGCATTATGTACCTATTGCAAATTATTTGGCTTCTTTTACATTTCCAAACTTCTAAAAGACTTTTAAAAATACTTAGTAACCAGTGGTTGAATAAGTAGGCTAAGTACAAGGTTGTAAAGGCCAATTGTTAAAGAATGAAACTAATGAGGGTTAAAAATCTTAGCAGAAGTCAGCACAAAAGGATGGTCAAGCAAGAGTTGCTAGGTTACTAGCTCAGAAGAATTTCCCAATACCGGGAGCAACAAACTCATTTGATTAGTTTGTACATTATAGTTTTGGTGGGTAACTAATGTTCTGCATTCTTCCTGATTTAATGACAGGAAGTGGAAGTTTACTGTAACCTTATGTCCTTTCACAGATTGAAACCTGGAAGGGTGCCCAATTACATTACCTGTTGTAAGGCTGGCTATTTTTTGGTTTCAGTCACATGACCCAAAAGATAAGGAATGTCAGGAATTTTCAACACATTTACAATGGAATCCAAAACAATAGGCCTTTCATACTATTCTAAAGGCATAACTTTAATTTGTTATTTTAACTTTTCAGAGGAACAGGGATAGTATAAAGTATTGAAGTCCAGCCTGTATGGAAACTTTGTATCTGGGAGACAAAAAGGTATATTTTAAAACTATGGGTCATTCAAGGATGTTTAAAAAACACATTTGCTTTTGCTTTGCTTCCGTGGTCTTCTAACAATTTTTGCTCAGGAATAAAATTTGCTTTTAATGTTCAAGTATCAGTGCTTCTCAGTTTTTTGCTTATCTTCTTTCCAGTCCCCTAATTCTTCCATGGTTTTGATGCTATTTAACATTGTCAAATCTATTCCATGGGAGGTGGGAAGTAATACTGCAGAGTTTGTAGTAATGCAAAATCCTCATTGGATTTTGAGGTAAGGGGATAATGCAATATTTAAGAGGTCATCTGGTTCAAAATCCTCGTTTTATAAACGAGGAAACATACTCAGATTAAATGACTTGACCAGCACCACACAGGTAGTTTTTATATTCTCTGACCCCAAATCCAATATGTTTTCAATTATATTATATTAGTTTTAGTGCCTTATTTGATAATATTATCCTTTATCTCACCATGCTTTTGTACTGGCTGTCCCCTTTTCCTGGAATGAATGTTGTTCTTCCTCACTTTTGCCTCCTGGCTTCCCTGGTTTCCTTCAACACTCAACTCACATCTGACCTTCTGCACCCTTTCTTTTACACGGTATCTTGAATATACATAGTTTTTTGCAAATTTGCTGTTGTTCAGTCATTGCAGTTGTGTCTGACTCTTTATGACCCTCGTTGGGGTTTTCTTGGCAAAGATGCTGGAATCCTTTGCCATTCTCCAGCTCATTTTACAGATGAGGAACTGAAGCAGACAGGATTAAGTGACTTGCCCAGGATTATACAGCTAGTAAGTATCTTCCTGACTCCAGGCCTGGTGCTCTATCTAATGCTCCACCAAACTACCCCTGTTTGCACATTGTCTCCTCCGTTAGGATGTGAGCACTTTGTGTTTTTTAACCTTTTCTTTTAACCTTTCTTTATCTCCTCACTGATTAGCTCTGTGCCTGGCACTAATCAGTACTTAAGAAATGCTTGTTGACTGAGAATTAAATGAGATAATATTTGGAAAATGTAGAGTCCTGTGTAAACAACAAGATATCAGTTTGGATTTAGTTTTGTTTGGTGGGGAAAGATGTTTATTAAAGAGTAAAATTGCACTTTGAATGATGGGTTGTTGTTGTTTATCCTTCATTCTCCAAGAGGACCATGGCACCAGGAAGGTGATGCCATAACTTGCAATGGGTAGGCCTGGACAAGGGAGTGTAGATTGTCAAGATTCAGATCAGCCTCGCTTGAATGGAATGTTTGTGTTATGGGAATAGTAGGAGATGAAGTTGGAAAGGTTGAAGGAATGAATGTGAGAGACATTTCTGAGGAACTGATAGAACTAGATGGCTGGATAGGAGGAAGCAAGGGAATAGTTAAGACTGCTTTCATATTTTAATAACTGGTAAGAATTGTGTCATTAGTAAGAATGTGAAAGTGAGAGAGGGCTGGTTTCAGGGGTAAAATGATTTCAATTTTAGACCTATTTAGGTTAAGGTGATGGTGGTGTATGTAAGTGGAAATACTTGGTAGAGATATGTTGGAGACATGAGCCTGAAACTTGGAGAGAGAGGTTAGGGTTGGCTACTTAAACTTCAGAGTCATTTACAGAACCAGTAGTTTAAAACCACAAGAAGTGAGGTCTCTGAGCAAATGAATGAGAGAGAGAAAAGTAATTGGCAGAGGACTGAGACTTTAGGAACGTCTACATTTATTGGTAAGGAAGAAATGCTGCCGAGGAGACAAGATAGTCAGAGAGAATTATCTCTCTATTAATAATCCCATATAGTCTAATGTCACAAAAGGTAGGGATAAGGAATTTCATGAAGGTAAAGCAACAGTGTCAAGGTACAGAGAACAGTTACAATAGCAACTGAAATAAAGATCCTTTGACTCAGTGAGTGAAAATTTAATAAGAATGATGGTAAGAGGATATTGATTATGAAAATTTCATAAGTGAGTAGGTGTTGAAGAAGGGGGGGAGAACATATATTTCACTCGTTTGAGATGTTGACAATGAAAGCATCTTCTCCTTCAACTACATTTCCATTACTTCCTCCTTTTACATTCCCATTACTTTCCTCCTTTTACATTCCCATTACTTTCCTCCTCAGACTTTTTCAATTACATCCTATCTAGTCTTTCCTCTTCTATTTTGATCTTGTTCTTTAGGAAAAAAAAAAGAACTATTAAGGTAGATCATTATCAACAGGTCACCTCTGTCCTTACCCTGCCTCCAACATAACAGAATGCACAAGAATAAGCTCTGTGGGCATGTGTTTGGTTTAGAAGATAGATTTTCAAAAGGCAATTTGTCTATTTCCATTCTCAAAGGATGTGGTCGTATCTTCCTGTACTGCTCCCCTTTATGCACTCTAAATTCCAGCCACATTGGCCTACTTGTTCCTTGAATTTGACATTCCATTTTCTCCCTCCATGCCATCTCATAGCCTATTGCCCATGCCTGGATAGCACTCTTTCTCACCTCTCATTTTAAGAATCCTTGGTCTACTTCCAACTCAGAACTTTTATTAATTCCCAGATTTCATTTGTTAGTGCTCACTCCTTTCTCAGATTATCTTGTAATTTATTCATCCCTCCCCATAGAATGTAAGGTCCATGGGGCAGGAACTGTTTTTTGTTTTTTTTTAACTTTTGTCTTTGTGTCTCTGGTGTTTAATATTTGTTTGTTTTAATTGTTGAGTTGAGTTGAATGTCAGTCCATTGCTTACAACTCTTCCTTAATTTCCTGTTGCAAACTGAGTAAAGTTAATACCTCTTTGTGATTCATGACTTCTGGTCAACTCTATCTTTGTAGTCTTATTTCTTACTACATACTACTTTTATCTGTGCATTCTTTGCTTGGCCTAAACTGGACATTTCCTGTTTCCTGAATAAATCTTATTTTTTCCTTCATCCCTTTGTGTTGTTCCCTCAGTCTGGAATGCCATCCTTTCCTCTTTTTTACCCATTGAAGTTCTTCTCATCCTTTAAAGCCCAAATCAAATGGTTGTTGTGGTGATACTTGTTGATCTGGTCACTTTGGCAACAGGGTAAAGTTGGGGGTAACAGTCTGGTGTTACGGGCTTACTTTAGTGGTACCTTTGTCACCAAAGTTTTACTTTTGCCATGTCTTATGCCATGGTTAAGTAAAGCCATCATTTGTGGAGGTGGGACAAACAGGAGGCTTTTGAAATAATTTGAGTAGCTACTGATAAGGACCAGTATTAGATTGATAATAGCAGTAGGAGTAAAAGGAAGAGGATGGATATTATAAGCCTTAACGATTGATTATATGTGGAGCATGAGGGAAGAAAATTAAAGATAACACCAATGTTTAGAACATAGGTGACCAGGTAAATGGTGCTATTATTGGCAAATAGAGAAGTCTGTAAGGGTGAACAGATGGTTAAAAATGTGGTAAATTCTGTGTTGGTCATGTTTGTAAGTATTGAGATTGTGTTTTTAAAGCTTAGGAGAAAAGTCAGGCCTAATGGTATAGATTTGATATTTTTCTGTTTGGAGATGATAGTTGAGCCCATGGGAACAAATTGATGGCCAAGGCGAATTTAGAGAGAAAAGAAGTTTGATGTCAGAACCTTGGGTAATAGCATATTAAGTGGTCAGCAGAAGAGTGATTAGAGAGTTAGGAAGAGAACCAAGAGGATAGTGTGTATATCTTGGGAAAAAACAGTATACTCAGAATAAAGGGGAATGGTCTACAGCAATGTTAAACTCAAGTAGAAACAGATTCCTCTAGGTTGCATGTTGATTTAGAAAATGACAAATGAACATTATCTATTGTTGTATTATACTTTTTTTTGGGGGGGGGTGAGGCAATTGGGGTTAAGTGACTTGCCCAGAGTCACACAGCTAGTGAATGTTATGTATCTGAAGCCGCATTTGAACTCAGATGCTCTTGACTCCAGGGCCGGTGCTCTATCCACTGTGCCATCTAGCTGCCCCTATACTTTTAAAAATTTTGTTAAACATTTCCCAATTACATTTTAATCTGGTTGAGGCTGCAGCCTGGAGTTTTGCTTGCTTGGAGCCCATAGGGAGTTTGATACCTCTGGTCTATAGTATCAAAAATGGCAGAGATGTTAAATAGATAGAATACTAAGAAAAGGCCTTTGTGTTTGGCAATAAGGCAATTATTAGAGATCCCTTAAGAGAGTACATTTAGTAGAGTAGGAGGTGGGGGGGACGATATAAGCCAGATTATAGAATATTGTGGCATGAATAGAGGCATCATGTAGAGTTTACTTTTTCAAGTCAATTCAACAAATATTTATTACATATATGCTGTGTTCCAGACATTGTCCAGTACAAGGATACAAAAACCGACAATGATATGGTCCTTGACCTGAAGGAGCCTACATTCACCTTGAGGAGAGAGAGGCATAATATATGCATTGATAAGTAAATAAAATATATATACGAAATAACTGGGGAGGAGGTAGCTCTAACATCTGGGAAGATCAGGAAAGGCCTAGTGAAGAAGGTAGCACTTGAGCTGAGCTTAGAATGGAGCTCATTATTACCAATGGTAGAGTTGAAGAGGAAGAGCATTCCTGGCACGGGGAACCACTTGTGTACAGGTATAGATGTGGGAGATGGCAGGTTATATGTAGGTAACAGCAAGCAGACCAGTTTGATTGCAACCTAACACATGCAAAGGGAAATAATGTGAATACAGTTTAGAAAGATAGCTCTTCATAATTTGGCTCCAAAAGAGTAGTTTGTGTTTTATTTTGGAGATATAAGGGAACCATTGGAACTTGTTTGGGGAGTGGAGGTGGGGAAGTAGTGAAGCGCTCTGACCTGGTTTTTAGGAATATCAGTTTAAGAGCTGGAGGATGGATGGGAGGTGCGGTGCAGGGAGAAGAGACTGGAGGCAGGAAGGCTGATTAGAAGGCAGTTGGTAGTAATAAAGGTGAAAGATGATGAGAGCTTGATCTAGGGTAGTTTGTGATATGACTAAAGAAAAGAGGATAAATATGTGTGGATGTAAACTCAATTAAACTTGGTGATGGGAGGTGAGGAAGAAGAAAGAATCAAGGATGGTTGCAAGGCTGTGAACCTAGATGACTGGAAGAAAGGTGATGCCTTGACAGAAATAAATAAATTAGTGTGAGGGCCGGGTTTTGGAAAAAGGATAAAGAACTCTGTTTTGGATATCTTGAGATGGAGATGTCCAGCAGTCAGTTGGAGATGAAGGACAGGAATCTAAGAGAGGGTTTAGGTCTGGATAAGTAGATTTGGGAGTCACCTGCATAGAGATAATTGAGCTCATGAGTGCTTATGATGTAACAAAGGGTGTGCTTGAGGTAACATGGACATAGATTTTAAAATCCCTCAGTATAAGGGCAAAAGTTGAGATGTTTAAAAAAAAAGAGAAGATAGGGCCAGAACAGAGCCCTGGAGTATACCCACATAAAGGAGTTGAAATGTGGGTAATAATCCAGCTCAGACTCTGAGAGGGAGCAGTCAGATGTGTAGGAAGAGAAGGAGGAGAAAGCAATATCAAGAAAATCCAGTATTCAGGAGGAGGGTGTCAAAAGCTACAGAAAAGTCAAGAAAGGTGAGGATTAAGAAATGGCCATTGGATTTAGCAATTGAGATATCCTTTTAACTTTGGACAGAACAGTTTTAGTTGAGTAGAATAGTCAGAAGTCAGATTGCAAAGGGTTGAGAAGTGAATGGGCAGTGAAGATTGGAGCCAATAAATAGAAAGAGCTTTTTTATAGAAGTTTAATTGTGAAAAGGAGGAGAGCTATAGGATGATAGCTTAAGTAGATGGCATCAAGTGAATATTTTTAAAGGGGAGAGGGATGTGGGCATCTTTGTAGTAAGCAGGGAAATGGAGACTGAAAATTAGGGAGAAGGGGTGATTAAAGAGACAAAGTTTCAGAGGAGACAGACAAGAAGGGATAGGATCAAGGGCAAAAGTAGAGTGATTGACTCTCTTCCTCTAAGACTTGGGCAAAGAATTGAATGAATGAAAAGACATTTATTGAGCATTTACTATGTAGGTTCTGTGCTAGTGCTAGGAATACAAATGCAAACATGAGACCTACATCCTGTCCTTAAGGGAGCTTACATTCTAATAATGGAAGAAAACACATAGGGGAGTGGTGGCAAAGAAGGGAGTTTTGGTATGGGAAATCATAGAGATGATGAATTGATCTATAGAGCAATTGATTGACTTGTCCTTTCTGGAGCAATAGTAGCATCGACTTTATTAATTACTGTTCCCAAAGCAAGAAGTGAGGAAAAAAATAAAGATGAGGAGAGAGGGATGGGCCCAAGTGGCAGTTGGGCTGATAGCAAGTTGTTTCAAATGAATGTCTGGATGGGATGTAAAGCATGGTTTAGTCTGGGACCAGCTAGATAGATGCCTTAGTTGAGTTAGCAAATGCCAGTCAAGACCACTCAGCCTCAGGGTGAGAGTTCCAAAGGTGAATGGGTTAATTCATCAGGGAATAGGGGCATGGTTACTGGAAGTCCAAATCTAGAGGATGCTATTCCAAGTGATGAAAAGTTAAATAGTGATAGAGAAAGTAACAGGAGGGCTGAATGAGATGTGAAGCATGCTTTGTTCTAAAGCCATTTAGATATTATAGGTTGGATAAGTTTACATTCACTCTTTAATGCATCTCAGTCCCATGACTGGAGAGCGGGGGTTATTGAGAACATTTGAAGTATAGAATATCTGGTTAGAAGAGGTAACTTGTGACAGATGCCTCAATATTCTAATAAGGCAGCAGATAACCTCTTCTGTTGAGAATAGATGCTAAGTGGATTGTGAGTCAATCAAGAATGAGAAAAAGGATCAATATGCAGCTCTTAAGGCCTAGTTAGCATTAGATAACATAAATTTGTAGTGGATTCAGTCAATGTGGTTATGTGACTTTCTCCTCCTTGAGTTTAGCAACAGCACCCAAATAGGTGAGAAGATATAGAGGATGGGGATAATCTAAAGTTTAGGTTAGGAAAGGGATGAATGGAGATAAGACAAGGGGAAAGAAATTCAAGGATAGAGAATGGTTTAGAGTTACCTCTAGTGCCAAGATTGCTACTGGAGGAAAATGAGATTGGAGGATTATAAGGCTGGGTCAGAGATGTAGATTGGGAAAGCAGGCAGAGATAAAGTGACTATAGTTTGTATTGAGGAGATAATTTTGGGAGGCGTGAGGTACAAGGAGAGGTAAAATAATAGGAGGTTGTGATCAGATATAGGAATTTCAGTTTGGAATCATGGAAGAAATCAAAGGAATTGCCATCCCTGTGTATGGCTAAGTTGGAGTGAAGGTATAAGTTACAGAAGTTAGGAGCAGAGGAATCTGAAGAACTGAGAAGCCAGTGTGCTTGAGGTAACATGGGCATGGATATTGAAATAAGTATAAGGGCAAAGGTTGAGATGTTTAAAAAAAAAAAAAAAGCAACCCAGGTAAACTTTTTGAAAAAGAAATGAAATCACCTGAGTACGTAGATGCATAGATAACAGCCACAAGCATTTTTGTTGCCTTTGATCCTGAGCAGGGGGGTGCATGAGATCTAGAAAGCCAGAGGGCAGAATGGGGTCACAGTACTGGTAGACTTTATGGCAGTAGTTTTTGGGGGGGAAGGAAAGAGAACCTAGGAATGGGGGGTGATGATGTGCTAGAATTTTTAGTTATAATTGAAGAAGACAATTGAATGACACCCCACTGGTGACTCATAATAGTATCCATCCTCTGGGCCTGGTAGACTGTTTTGTGGTAGGTTGCTTAGGGCTGCATCATTAGCTTATTCGGTACCCAAAGGATGTTTGTCTTTGAAAGGAAGAGTAGAAATGAAGTGGATAGTAGCTTCCTGAGGTAATCAAAGAAGAATTTTTTTTTCAGGATTTGTGAAACCTAAGTAAATATGCGAAGTAGCCAATAGAGAAGGAGATTGAAAATGTCAAAGCATATTTAACAATTTTATTGGCATATTGAAATCTCACCATTTGTGTGCTCTTTGCAGTTTTACTACTTGAGAAGATAGAGCATGATGACATCTGCAATAAAACGCTAAAGATTACAGATTTTGGTCTGGCTAGGGAATGGCATAGAACAACCAAAATGAGTGCAGCTGGTACATATGCATGGATGGCACCCGAAGTTATCAAGTCATCCTTGTTTTCTAAAGGAAGTGATATCTGGAGGTAAGTATCCATATACATTTGGCTTTTACAAATAGCTCTGTGGAAGTTAGTTACTGTGGTCTATGAAAGGAAGATGTTAATGTATCCAGTAGCTTTAAGTACACACAAAAAAAGTTCTTTTCTAGGAATGCTTTCTGTTTATGATGTCTCCATATAAACTTTTAAGCCAATTTAAAAATAGACCAGAATAAATAACTTGAGGTTTTTATTTTCAGAAAATCTCTACTTGTTGGTTCAGTCTTATTATTTAGTGCATGTGGTGTTTTTCCAAATTGTAGGTTTGCTCATGATGGATGAGACCTTTTCTTGAGTGTCTTTTCATCATAAAGTGCAAGTTTCCAGACTGAATTCAGTTTAGTTCAATAAATTCAAATAAATAAATAATAATGCCCTTATTTATTTGTACAAAACTCTATGTTGAGGAAGATGCAAAATTTAGATGAAACATCCATACTTTACGGAGGTTTGACTAGTAAGGGGAATTTGATATTTATGAATAACGACAACACTTATATACCTTAAAGAGGTCAAATTTTCTGAGAAATCCAAGGAAGAAGGCCATTACTGACTAGGGCAATCAGTTAAGTTTTTCTCAAAGGAATTGTCTTTGAATTAATCTTGAACTCTTTATTTTCATAAACACCATTTAGAATTATTTGCATGATCAAAAAGCACAAAGATGAGCAAGTGTGTAGTATATGGGATTGGGGCAAAAAGTCTATTTAGCCAGAAAATAGAGTATATGGAAAGGGAGTACATGAGTAGCATACTATAAAGGTTATATAGTAGGATGGTGCCATGTATAGGAGAACCTTAAGTGTCAGGCAAGGCAAATTGAGTATAACTTGCTAGGCAACAGAAGGAACTTCTGAAGACTTTTAAGCAGAGAGGAATAAATGAATGAATTAAGCATTTATTAAGCACTTATTATGTGCAAAGCACTGTGGATACAAATAGAAAAGTAAGGTAATCCCTGCTCTCAAGGAGCTCATAGTCTAATAGGGGAGACTATACAAATCAGATGGAAAAATCTTGGTGGTGTTTAGGGTGCAGTGACAAACTGGTGGTAATATCTATGGCTAGTTACAAGGAATAATAATCTGGAAATTGTATGAAAAATAAAGGCACCATGGTATAGCAAATAGAATCCTTGACTAGGAGTAAAATATTCCAAATTTTATCTTTTAGACTTACTAGCTATGTGATGATGGGCAAGTCAATTTCTTAGAACCTCACTTTCAGGGGGCAGCTAGGTGGCACAGTGAATAGAGCACTGGCCCTGAAGTCAGGAGGACCTGAGTTCAAATGTGGCCTCAGACCAAACACTTGACATGTACTAGCTGTGTGTGACCTTGGGCAAGTTACTTAACCCCGATTGCCTCACTAAAAAAAAAAAAAAAAAAAGAACCTCACTTTCCTCATCTGTAAAATGGATATATGCTGCTTAAATCATAGAGTTAATAAAGTGCTTTGCAGTCCTTAAAATGTATATGTGTCAGGTACTTATTATTGGAGGAGGGAGAGTAGAGGTGAAAAGACCTATTAATAGGCTATTGCAGTAGTCTAGGGATCTGGTAATAGGAGTTTGTACTAGGATAATAGCCATAAGAATAGAGAAGGGGAAATAGATAGAAAAGACTCTTAATATCATGAGTTGACTGGTAAATCTAAAGACACGATTGTCTCTATTGGCAGAAATTTGTAATGGATTAGATAAGAGGTTGGGGAGAAAAGAGTCAGAGGCTTTGAATTTGAAAGAAAGAGGAAATGGTACCACAGATAAAAGTAGTGAAGTTGGAAAGAAGTTAGGAAGTAAGAGCAAGAGTTCAGTTTTGCATATTTGGAACTTGATATTCTGGTGGGACATCTAGTCATAGAACAGCAGTACACTTTACTTTAAGCAAGTTAGAATTTACAAGAGAGTGAATATTAACTTCACAAAAGGTTTTTCACATAATTCTTTTAAGTGGCAAATGCATGAAATGCATACAGCTTTTAAGAACTGCCTTGGACTTCTGGAAGGCAAGATGGCAGAGTCAGCTGAAAATCACCTGAACTCTACTAAAATCACCTCCAACAATAGCTCCTTAAAATAAATTCTGCAAAGGCAGAACAAACAGAAAGACAGGGTGAAACAATTTTCCAGCCCAAGAAAACTTGGAAGGTTGACAGGAAAGGTCTGTCTCACTCAGGTAAAGGAGGAGCGCAGTCCAAGCCAGTCAGTGTCCCAGAATGCCAGCAGCAGGCCCTGCCTCCACAAACCAACAGGAGACCTTCGGCCCCAGCACAGGTTAGTGAACAAGGCCCAGTGGCCCCAGTGCAGTGGTAGGCAAGAGACCACCCTCCTGCCTCTGGAGTAGCACCAGGGTCCCCCTCCTTCTCCTACCCCTTGCAGGTCTGGCACAGCAACAAGGTGCCTCTTCTCTCCCCCCTGCCACCCACCAAAGTCTCAGTACAGCACCAGACCCCCTGCTCACCCAAGCACAACATCAGGCATCACCTGCATAGCACCAGACTAGCAGCCAGGTCCTGCATTCCCTGGCACAAGAAGCTAGGAACATTGCCCCCTCCACCCCAGGAACAGAGTTCAACTTAAAAGTAACAAAATAGGCTGGAAAAAATGAGCAAAAAACAACAACAAAAAAGAACCTGACCATAAAAGGTTCTTATGGTGATAGGGAAGATCAAAACACAAACTCATAAAAGGACAACAATGTTAAAACATCTGAATTCAAAGCCTCAAAGAAAAATCAAAATTGGTTTCAGACCCAAAAAGAACTCTTGGAAGAGCTCAAAAAGGACTTTAAAAATAAAATAAGAGAAGTAGAAGAAAAATTGGGAAGAGAGAATATTGCAAGAGTGAAAAAAGAGTCAACAACTTGATAAAGGAAGCACAAAAAAATGGAAAAAGATGTAAAAAAATATTCAAGAAAACAGCTCCTTAAAAAGTAGAATTGGCCAAATGGAAAAGGATATAAAAAAGCTAAATGAAGAAAATAACTCCTTAACAATTAGAATTGGAAAGGTGGGAGCTAATGACTCCATGAGATATCAGAAGCAATAAGACAAAATCAAAAGAATGAAAAATAGAAGAAAATATAAAAGATCTCATTGGAAAAACAACTGACCTGGAAAATAGATCCAGGAGAGATAATTTGAGAATTATCATACTACTTGAAAGCCATGATCAAAAAAAAGAACCTGCACATCAAGAAATGATCTTCAGATTATCAAAGAAAACTGCCCTGCTATTCTAGAACCAGAAGGTAAAATAGACATGGAAAGAATCTATCGATCACCTCCTAAAAGAGATCCCCTAAATGAACAATTATAGCCAAATTACAGAACTCCTAGGTCAAGGAGAAATATTACAAGCAACAAGAAAGAAACAATTCAAATATAGTAGAGCCACAGTTAGGATTACACAGGATTTAACAGTTTCAGAGGATGTGGAATATGATATTTCAGAAGGCAAAGGAGCTAGGACTATACCCAAGAATCACCTACCTACCCAGAAAAATTGGGCATAATTCTTCAGAAGAAAAAAAAATGGTGAATCAGTGAAATAGAGGACTTTCAAACTTTTTTGATGAAAAGACCAGAGGTGAACAAAAAATTTGATCTTCAAACTGAGATTAGAAGGAAAGCAGAAAGCTGGGAAGCAATCTTTATAGCAAGCATCTCTAATAAAGGCCTCATTTCTCAAATATATAGAAAACTAAATCAAATTTATATGAATACAAGCCATTTACCAATTGATAAAAGGTCAAAGGATATGAACAGGCAGTTTTCAGATGAAGAAATCAAAGCTATCTATAGGCATATGAAGAAGTGGTCTAAATCACTTTTGATTAGAGAAACGCAAATTAAAATAACTCTGAGGTACCACCTCACACCTATCAGATTGGCTAATATGACAGAAAAAGAAAATGATAAATGTTGGAGAAGATGGGGGAAAATTGAAGCACTAATGCACTGCTAGTTGTGAACTGATCCAGCCATTCTGAAGTACAGTTTGGAACTATGCCCAAAGGACAACCAAACTGTGCATACCCTTTGATCTAGTAATACCACTACTAGGTCTATATCCCAAAAAGATCACAAAAAAGGGAAAAGGACCCACATGTGCAAAAATATTTATAGCATCGCTTTTTGTGGTGGTAGCAAAATATTGGAAATTGAGGGGATGCCTATCAATTAGGGAATGGCTGAACAAGCTGTGGTATATGAATGTAATGGAATACTATTGTACAATCAGAAATGGTGAGCAGGAAGATTTCAGAAAAACCTGAAAGACTTGTATGAACTGATAGAAAGTGAAATGAGCAGAACCAGGAAAACAGTGTACACAGTATCAGCAATGTTGTGTGATCATCAACTATGAATGATTCAACTCTTCTCAGCAATGCAATGATCCAAAACAATTCCAGAAGACTAACGATGGAAAATGCTTTCCACACTTAGATAAAGAACTGATGGATTCTGAATGTAGATCGAGGCATACTTTTTTCACTTGCTTTATTCTTTTTCATGTTTTTTTTTCTCTTGATCTGTTTCTTCTTTCACAACTGTGATTAATATGGAAATATGTTTTACATGATAGCACATGTATAACTTATATCAAATTGCCTCGCATTTTAAGAAGAGGGAAGGGGAGGGAAAAAAATTTGGAACTCAAAATCTTATAAAAATGAATACTAAAAATTGTCTTGAAATGTAAATGGGGAAAAATAAAATACTGTTTAAAAAAAATTCATCTGCAAATACAGGACTCAAGAGAAGAATAAAAGGTAAAAAGGAAAGAGAAACAGAATTCAATAAGCCTAAAAATGTTTTCATCCCTACATAGGAAGATACTTGTAATTCTTAAGAACTGTATCACAGGGGCAGCTTGGTGGTGCAGTGGATAGAGCACTGGCCCTGGAGTCAGGAGAACCTGAGTTCAAATCTGGCCTCAGATTGAATACTTGGCACTTATTACCTGTGTGACCCTGGGCAACTCACTTAACCCCAACTGCCTAAAAAAAATAAATAAATTTAAAAAAAGAGCTGTATCACTATTTGCAGTTAGGAGTATACATAGATCAACGGTGTGTGTATAAGGTGACTTTGATGGGATGATATCCCATCAAAAGAAAAATAAGGGTTAAGAAAGGGAACTACACTGGGAGCAGAAGGAAGGTAGAGTTAGAATGGGGTAAATTATCTCACATGAGGCATGAAAGACCTATTACAGTAGAGGGGAAGATGGGAGGTGGGGCAGTAGGCGTTGGTTGAATTAGCTTATTCTCATCAGAATTGTCTCAGAGAGGAAAGAACATACCTAATCAGTCAGATATAGAAATCTATCTTACCCTATAGTGGAAGAGGGGCAGTGACTGACAGGATGGAGGGCAGATTGGGGGCGGTAATGGTCAGAAGTAAAACACTGGTGAAGAGGGAAAGGGTGAAAGGAGAGAGACAAGGATAAACAGGAAGAAAAATAGGATGGAGGGAAATACACAGTAATCATAACTATGAATGTCAATGAGATGAACTCACCCATAGAACAAAAGCAGATAGCAGAGTGGATTAAAAACCATAATCTACAATACCTTGTTTCCAAGAAACATATTTGAGGCAGAGAGACATAGAGTAAAGGTAAGGGGTTGGAGCAGAATCTATTATGCTTTTGCTGAAGTAAAAAAAATAAACAACAGGGATAGCGATCATAATTTCAGACAAAGCAAAAGCAAAAATAGATATAATTAAAAGAGATAAGGAAGAAAACTACATCTTGCTAAAAAGTACCATAAACAATGAAGTAATATCAATATTAAACATACATGCACCAAGTAGTATAGCATCCAAATTCTTAAGAAGAAGTTAAGTGAGTTATAGGAAGACAGTAAAACTATACTAGTGGGGAATCTCAACTTTCCCTTCTCAGACCTAGATAAATCTAACCACAAAATAAACAATTAAAAAAAGAGCTGTAGGAAGTTAGGGAGGTGAATAGAATTTTAGATAAGTTAGATATGATAGGCCTCTGGAGAAAATTGAATGGGGATGGAAAAGAATATATACCTTTTCCTCAGTGGTACATGGCACCTACACAAAAGTTGACTATGTATTAGGATGGAAAAACTTCACAAACAGATGAAAAAAGTCAGAAATAGTAAATGCATCCTTTTGAGATCATGATGCAATAAAAATTACATGTAATAATGGGCCATGGAAATATAGACTAAAGAGCAAATCATAAAAACAAACAATAATTTCATAAAAGACAACAACAACGAGACAACATACCAAAAAACTTGTGGGATGCAGCCAAAGTCAAACCCTTACTTAGGGGAAAATTTGTATCTCTAAATTCTTACAGCGATAAAATAGAGAAAGAGCAGATCAATGAATTGAGCATGGAACTAAAAGAAACTAGAAAAAGAAAAAAATAAAAACCCCCAATTAAACACTAAATTGGAAATCCTGAAAACTAAAGATGAGATGAATAAAATTGAAAGTAAGAAAACTATTGTGCTAATAAATAAGACTAGGAGTTAGTTTTATGGAAAAAAAACAATAAAATAAGCATTGGTTAATTTGATTTAAAAAATTAAGAAGAAAACCAAATTACCAGCATCAAAAATGAAAAGGGAAAATTCACCACCAAAGAAGATGAAATTAAAGCAATTATTAGGAGCCATTTTGCCTAATTATTTGCAAATAAATCTGATAATCTAAGTGAAATCAATGAATATTTACAAAAAATATAAATTGCCTAGATTAACAGAAGAGGAAACAGAATACTTAAATAACCCTCTTTTGGAAAAAGAATTTGAAGAAGCCATCAATGAATTCCTTAAGAAAAAATCCTCAGGGCCAGATGGGTTCCAAAGTGAATTCTACCAAACATTTAAAGTACAGTTAATTCCAATACAATGTAAATTATTTGGGAAAAATAGGCAGAGAAAGATTCACACCAAATTCCTTTTACAATGCAAATGTGCTGCTATTACCTAAACTAGGATGAGCTAAAACAGAAAGATGACTACAGACCAGTTTCCCTAATGAATATTGATGCAAAAATTTTAAATAAAATATCAGCAAGGAGATTATAGCAATATATCATAAGGATCATGCACTGTGACCAGATGTAATCTATATATGAATGCAGGGCTCGTTCAGTATTAGGAAAACTATCTGCTAATTGGCTGTATCAATAACCAAACTAACAAATCATGTGATTATCTCGATAGATACAAGAAAAGCTTTTGACAAAATACAGCATCAATTCCTATTAAAAACACTAGAGAGCATAGGAATAAATGGAGTTTTCCTTAAAATGATAAGCAGTATCTATCTAAAACCATCAGCAAGCATTTTATTTAATGGGGGTAAGCTAGAAGCATTCCCAGTAAGATCAGGGGTGAAACAAGGATGCTCATTATCACCAGTTTATTCAATAATCTACTAGAAATGTTAGCTTTAGCAATAAGAAGAAAAATAATTGAAGGTGTTAGAATACATAATAAAGAAAAAAAAACCTATTACTTCATAGATGATGTGATGGTATACTTATAGAATCCTGGAAAGTCAACTAAAAAACTACTTGAAACAATTAACACCTTTAGCAAAGTTGCAGCATAACCCACATAAATCATCAGCAGTCCTAAACATTACCAACAAAGCCCAGCAGCAAGAGATAGAAAGAGAAATTCCGTTTAAAATAACTGGAGACTATATAAAACACTTGGGAGTCTACCTGTGAAGACAAACCCATAAACTATATGAACACAGTTACAGAACACTTTTCACAAATAAAATAAGATCTATACAATTGAAAAAATACCAGGTGTTCATGGGTAGGCCAAGCCAATATAATAAAAAAATGACAATTCTACCTAAATTTATTTACTTATTCAGTGTCATACCAGTCAAACTAACAAAAATATTTTATAAAACTAAAAAAATAATAATTCATTTGGAAGAACAAAAGGTCAAGAATGTCAAGGAAATTAATGAAAAAAATGTGAAGGAAAATGGACTAATCATATTAGATCTGAAACTATTATAAAGTGGCAATCATCAAAACTGTTTGGTACTGGCTAAGAAATAGAATGGATAGGTGGAATAGATTAGGCACACAATGCTAAGTAGTAAGCGGCTGTAGTAATCTAATGTTTGATGACCCAAAGACCCCAGCTTCTGGGACAGAAACTCAGTATTTGACCAGAACTGCTGGGAAAATTGGAAAATAGTATGGTAGAAAGTAGATATTTACCAACATACGCCGAAAACCAAGATGAAGTCAAAATGTGTACATGATTTAGACATAAAGGGTGATACCATAAGCAAATTAGGAGAGCAAGGAATAGTTTATCAGATCTATGTAGAAGGGAAGAATTTTTGACCAAACAGGAGATAGAGAGTATTATTGGATGTAAAATGAATAATTTCAATTTATTAAATTAAAAAGTTTTTACATAAGCAAAACCAGTGCTGCCATGATTAGAAGGAAAGCAGAAAGCTGGAAACAGGATCTCTGATAAAGGCCTGATTTCTCAATTATATAGAGAACTGAGTCAAATTTATAAGAATACAAGTCATTCCCCAATTAGTAAATGGTCAAAGGAGATGAACAGGCAGTTTTCAGATGAAGAAATCAAAGGTATCTATAGTCATATAAAAAAATGCTCTAAATCACTATTGTTGGAGAAATGCAAATTGAAACAACTCTGACATATCATCTCACATCTTGCAGATGGGTTAATATGGCAGAAAAGGAAACTGATAACTCTTGCAGGGGATGTGGCAGAATTGGGACACTAATATACTGTTGATGGAGTTGTGAACTGATCCAAGCATTCTAGATCAGTTCTGGAGATCAGTTTGGAACTATCCAAAGGGCAATCAAACTGTTCTTACTTCTTGATCCAGCAATACAATTACTAGCTAGGTCTGTATTATAAAGAAATTTAAAAAAAAAGGTTAGGGGGAAGGACCTATTTGTACAAAAGATATTTATAGAGCTCTTTTTGTGGTGGCAAAGAATTGGAAAATGAGGGAATGCCCATCAATTGGGGAATGGCTGAACAAGTTGGCGCATATGAATATAATGGAATAGTATTGTACTATAAGAAATGACAAGCAGGAGGAAAGACCTACATGAACTGATGCAAAGTGAAGTGAGCAGAAACAAGAGGACATTTTACAAAGTAGCAACAACATTGTGCTATATGATCAACTATGATAGACTTAGCTATTCTCAGCAATACAATGATCCAAGACAATTCCAGAGGACTCATGAGGAAAAATGCTATTCACATCCAGAAAAAGAAATGATGGAGTCTGAATGCAGATTGAAGCATACTATTTTCACTTTATTTTTTTCATGTTTTTTTTCCCTTATGGTCTGTTTCTTCTTTTATAACATGACTAATGTGGAAATACGTCTTACATGATTGTACATATATAACCTGTATCAAATTGCTTATTGTCTTAGAGAAGTGGGAAGGAAGGGAGGGAGGAAAGGAGAAAATTTAGAACTCAAAATGAAAAAAATACGTGTTACAATTTGTCTTTACATGTAATTGGAAAGAATAAAATGAAAAAAAAATGCCTCATTTGTTGAGCAACATGTACCTGCAGAGTATTTCCAGACAACACTTCGCTTTATAGAATTAGATATTTTGAGGTATAGATCCACTGTAAATGTTACAAGTAAAGTTTTGAAGAATAATTTTTAAGAATAAAGGAACCATCTGTTAATAATTAACTGTAAGTTAATTGTGTAGTCATAAGAGCCAATATAAGAATACATACAGGAGAAGTTTTAGATTCAAGAGGATTATTTAAGGCAGAATACAAATGAAGTTGTTCAGAATCATAATGGACTATTTAAAGCAGAAATCTCAAAAGAGGATTTATATTGGACAGGTTTGTAGCCTCAAGATATATTATAGCTTTATTCAAAGGAATATGTAATCAGATTAATACTTTTGTGAATGAGAAGCAAAGATTTAGATAGCACTCATCTGTTCAAATGACTATAAATTTAAAAACAAATATGCAATTTGTTTGAACCCATTGGAACAGAAGAATAGACTGAGATAAGTAAACTTAACCCTACTAAAGTTTTGTGACTGATGCAGTTAGTTATGAATTTCATGTATAAAATGTGGTTACTAATGCGTATATTAATCCTTATAACTGTGTCTCATACATTGAGGTACAGTGAGGATTAATAGGTAATTAGTTAACAATTTTATAGTGCTGTAATATTTTTAAGTCAAAAGTGTTTAATAAAGTTTTAATTAAATATTTTACTAGCTTTGTAGTAATACCTGATGCTTAGGTAAAATATGTTAAGTCTTCTAAGCAATTTAATAAATTGAGATTATAAAAACTAGAAAAAACATAGTAAATAACTTTGTTCCTGCTAGGTATCTATTAATTCTCTTTTCAGTGCCTGTTATTGTGGAGATGTTAAAAGCATCTACATTATCTAAGAAATATACAGTAACAGATTATATATCTGGAATTTAGCTTGTAGATTGATCAAAGAACCAAGAATTAGGAAATAAGAAAAAAAGCCTCTGAGTAACCCAAATAAGTTTCCCAAAGTACATGTTGTGGTCCACTTTGTCCTGAAGCCCTTACTCAGATTATCTACTAGTTTATTTTATTTTCAAACACAGTAGTTGAAAAGTAACAAATTAGAACAAAGGAGAGGGCCTATAATATGTGTAAGCATAATGATACAGAGAGCAATGTTCCTTGGCAGCCTTAACTTTGTGGGAGTAGAGAAAAACTACTGTAGAAGGCAGATGAAAGAATCTAAACAGTATAGCAACCTGGGACTTTTTCTTATAGCAGCATCTAATCCTGTTCTGTATTACTACATGGTATAGGTATTGTTCTTGAAGGAGGCATTGTGGCCTCATGTACTGGATGAGGAATCGGGGAGACCAGTGTTCAAATGTGACCTGTGACTTCATTAAAATGCCAGGTCACCCATTAGAATCAAGAAACTCCCTTACCTACAAAGTAATAGATAGTTACAATCTGCCTTGATAGAAGGAATACCTGTACTTAAAAAATCCTAGAACTGTGATATGTTGACAATTATTGATGGCTCCTACTAATGTATTATCTATTGAGGCATATTGAGTATAGGTGGTTTTAAAATTCATGGATGTGTGTAATACGTTTTACAAAGATTTTCATCATTGCTCCATTTTTAAAAATTATTTAAGGGGGCACTTTTCTCTTTCAGGGAAAACTCTCCATCTAGAATTATTTCTTTTTCAAGGATTCTATGTAATTAAGGTTTTATTGTACTCACTAATTGGAATAGGATTTTGTTGTCTTTAGATTTACAAAATCTCTAGATATTCATAGAACCATTTTAGAGCTAGGAAATGACTTTTGAAATCATTTAATAGAAGCCCCCAATTTTACAGACAAACTAAAACAAGAGAAATTAATGAGTTAACTGTCTAAGATCATACACTGTTTTAGCACACAGATTCACAGTCAGTTACAGAATTTTAGAGTCGGAAGGGATCTGAGCAACCAATACCTGAAAAAGAATTCCTGATAACACATATCTAACAAGTGGTCATCTGGCATTTGCTTGAATAGCTCCAGTGAAAGGAAACTTGTCACTTCTTTTTTTAAATTAATTTATTTTTAGTTTTCAACATTCATTTCCACAAGATTTTGAATTCCAAATTTTCTCTGCATCTCCCCTCCCCCCACCCCAGATGGTGTGCATTCTGAATACCCTTTCCACTAATCTGTCCTCCCTTCTATCACCCGCCCCCTTCTCTTATCCTCTTCCCCTTCTATTTTTCTGTAGGGCAGGATAGATTTCTATATCCCTTTTCCTGTATATCTTATTTCCCAGTTACATGTAAAAACAATTTTTAACATTCTTTTTTACAACTTTGAGTTCCAAATTCTTTCCCTTCCTCCCTCCCCACCCACCCTCATTGAGAAGGAAAGCAATTTGATATGGATTATACATGTGTAATCATGCAAAACACATCCATAGAAGTCATGTTGTGAAACACTATGTTTCCCTCCATTCTATCCTGCCCCGTTTTTTCTGTGCTCTTCTTTGACCTTGTCCCTCCTCAAAAGTGTTTGCTTCTGATTACTCCCTCCCATGATCTGCCCTCCCTTCTATTATCCCCCTTCTCTTATTCCCTTTCCCTCTATTTTCCTGTAGGGTAAGATAGATTTCCACACCTAATTGAGTGTGTATGTTATTCCTTCCTTAAGCCAAATCTGATGAGAGTAAGATTCACTTATTCTCTCTCACCTCCCCCCTCTTCCCTTCCACTGTAAAAGCTTTCTCTTGCCTCTTTTGGGTGAGATAATTTACCCCATTCGACCTCTCCTTTTCTCCTTCTTCCAGTACAATCCTCTCTCACCTTTTAATTTTATTTTTTAGATATCATCCCTTCACATTCAACTCACCCTGCAAGCTCATTTTTGATGAGTTTTTGATGATTTTCTTGCATCACTCTCATTTCTCTTCCCAGTTTTTCCTCTACTTCTCTTACTTGCTTTTCAAAATCCTTTTTGAGCTCTTCCATGGCCTAAGACTGATTCATATTTTTCTTGGAGGCTTTGGATGTAGGAGCTTTGATTTTGTTGTCTTCTTCTGGTTGTATGTTTTCATCTTCTTTGTCACCAAAGTAAGATTCTATGGTCTGACTTTTTTTGTGCTGTTTGCTCATGTTCCCAGCCAGTTATTTGACTTTTAAACTCTTTGTTAAGGTAGAACTCTGCTTCCAGTGTGGAGGGTATTCTGTCCCAAGCTTCAGGGGTTTTGTGCAGCTGTTTTCAGAGATACTTCTAGGGACCTGTAAATTTTACATACTAACAAGGTGGTATGATCAAAGGAGAGGTGCAGTAGACCTTTCATATTAACCATTCAGGTTGTCTGGGGCTGGAAATTTGTTTCCCCTTGTCTTTTTATGGTTCCTGCTGCGCTAGAATTTGTTTAGAGCCAGTTTTTACAGGTATTTGGGGGAGAGCTCAAGCAAGTCACTGCTTTTACTCTGCCATCTTGGCTCCGCCCCTCGAAGCTTGACACTTTTTAAAACAACCCATTCTAACTTTTGAGCGGCTCTAATCATTAGGAATTTTTTCCTGCCATCAATCCTAAATTTCCATCTTGGCAATTTCTATCCATTGCTTCTGGTTTTGCCTTCTGGGGCCAAGCAGAGTAAATCTAATTCCTCCTTCCACATGACAACCCTGAAAGACACCTGAAGACGCTATCATATGCCCACTGAATCTTTTCTCCCCCAGGCCACATGCCCTCATTTCTTTTTAACCAGTGTTCATATGTCCATGAACTGAAGTTCTTCACCATCTTGCTTACCATCCTCTAGATACTTTACAGCTTTTCAAAATCCTTCCTGACTTGTGATGCCCAGCACTAGAGCACAGTGCTCCAGATATTAGCTTACCTGTACATCATACAGTAGAATTATTACTTTAGTTTTGGAAGCTATGTCTTACTTTTAATGTAGTCTAAAATTGTGTTTGCTTTCTTGATTGTTGTATCATGCTATTGACTCATGTCTTTTTCAGACAAGTTTTTATCCAGCCTTGCCTCCCCTGTCTTGTACTTGTGAAGTAAATTTTTTGAACAAAATATAAGACTTGACACTTTAACCATGGTAAAACTTCATATTCTTAGTCCTGTATTCCAGTGTTCTAGCCTTAGCAGCTTCTCATCATCTGCAGATTTAGTAAGCATACCATCTATGTCTTTATCTAAATCAATGTTAAATGCTGAATAGAATATCAAGAACAGATTCCTTGGGTACTCTACTGGAGACCTTCTACGTTCATATGAGCCATTATTTATTCTGTGATTCTGGTGAGCCAATTGCCATTCCAGTTCAACCACAATTGTTTCCAGAGAGTCTCATAATAGATTTATTTCATTTTGGAAATCTCCAGCCTATAGCTCTACTCCTTTTATACTGGCCAGAACTGGACCTATGAATCCCCCCACCCCCACAAGCAACACACAGGGGAGTGTTGTAAAGTCCACTGCTGAGGATACTGTTGCAGGGAAAGCAGGATTGGACAGAGAAGAGCTTATCCTACTGCCATCTAGGAAGCCTCTTATTTTAACTGATTCTTTTTACCAGTGGTTCTTTTTGGGTATAGCTCTGGGTAATGAGATTTTCATTTCCTTCTTCCTTTGGTTGTAGCTGAGAACTTCTGTCTATGAGTTGTTGTGTTTGTATTATTAGTGTTGATTTGTCTTGGTTGGATTGCTAGATAGTTCTAATTGATCCTGAAATTCAATTCAGTTGAGTGAGCTAAATGCTTATATACCTACTATGTGCAAGACATAGTTCTAGGTGCCCAGGATGCAAAGATAAACATCAAACAGTTTAGAAGCATACCTTTTATTGGTAGTATAAAACCACCTCAGGCTCTTCCTGACCTCTCTCTGTTAAGGTCACCACCCTAATTGTAGTCAACTAGGTTGAAGTCATCCCCAACTCTTCTTGCTTTTAATCCTAATCTATTTTTAGTCATTTACCAAGTTGTGTTGATTCTACCTCCACATCTCTTGAATCTGTTCCCTCCCATGGCCACTACTACAGTTAAGATCTCAATCTCCTTTTTGCCTGGACCAGAGGTTTCCAAACTTATTTGGCCTACCACCCCCTTTTCCAAAAAAAAAAAAAAAATTACTCAGCACCCCTCTGGAAATCTACTTCTTTAATCCATTAATTTTTTTTTATATTTGCATAATTTCCAAAAATATATAAAATATTTTTAAAAGATGCACCTTAATTTAACATTATTTTGTAAATTTGTGGGTTTTTTCCCCTGCATTGCAATTTTGATGGTGCAATATTGCATTATGTAACTGCATAATATCATATCGTAAACAAGTTATTACAGATACATATTCCTGCTGATGCATGCTGGACTTCTTGACAATGCACAACATGCTCATCTGCCAATACTTGCTAATTAAAACCTGTCAGTGGACTTGACCACTGATCATAACTTGTATTTTGCGTGTTTATTTGGAAATTTATGTAATCACTATGACTTTAACTCCGTTACACAACAGATGAAGCACGTAGGAATGGTTTTTCACAATTTCTTATCTTCTCTTCTTTACTTATGCTTCCATTGCCCCTTTATTTTTATTCAATATGCCCCAATTGCATCTGAGGCTGCTACTGCCCCACCTTGGATTGTTCCAGGCCCCCCCAGGGAGTGGTACTGACCACTTTGGGAACCTATGGCCTTGACTATTGCATTATTCTCCTTATTGTTCTCTCTGAGTCAAGTTTCTCCCTTTTTCCACACATCTTCCACACAGCTCCCAAATTGGGGGTTAGGAATAGGAACTGCACCTGTGACTTCACTTGTGTATGAAGTTCCCAGCTGACAAAACTTCATCTACTGATGAAGTTCAACACCTTCTCTTCAACTTAAGAGTATTAGAGAAGGGCCTGGAGCAGAGGTGTCAAACTGCAGCTCAGAATTCCTGAGTACAGCCTGAAGTAGATTAAAATGTAATTGGGAAATGTTTAATGAAATAAGTAAAAATACAGTACAACACAGAAAACCACACACTAGCATTATCAAAATCAATATGCTGTGCACAGAGATCTCTTTCTATTCTAGTTTGAAATCATTAACCTGGAGAACTAAGAGGTAATGTGACTTGCCCAGGGTCACAAAGCCAGTATATGTCAAAGGCTAGCTTTGAACCCAGTAATAAGTAGGAGATTATTATTAGAATTTTTTAAAACTGTGTTAATATTCTTCATGCTCAAATGTACCATAAAGATATTTTATTCATTTTTATTTGAAAAATGTTTTAAGAATATACTACCATCATTTTGATGGGGATTATTTTTCTTTGGTAATTTTGTATTTTTCAGTGTTTATCTGTATTTTTTTCTTTCAAAGAAACTTCATTTTAGCACTGTGGCTTATATTCATGCCAGCATGGGTATTCTAGCCTTTCTGAGGGCAGATATAAATTATTCTCTACATTGACACATCCTTTAAAATTTATTTTAAAAGTTAAAATATAGTATGTCCAGTATATCAGAGGTTTTGTAGAAATTGGAGGGAAAACTAAAGAATCGGCCCAGAAATAGAAATGGAAAATAATAGGGAGAGTTATATAGATGTTTTGAATCACATATCCACATATAATAGCAAATTGGAAACTTTGCTTCAGAACAATGCCATTCTATCTAAAATGCTTCGTAAATAGCAATATTCTTTTAATATGTTCATGCTTCATCATACTTCATACAGTGATTGTTGCAAACCTTATCTTCTCCAAGTCTCTCATACCACTGTACTCCTTGCCTTTCAGTAAAGAACCCCACTTTCTACTTTACGAAAAACATTAAAAGCATCCATCATGAACTCTGACTTTGTTTCATTTCAAAACTATCTCCCATATTCCTGTCCTTTGTTTCAGTCACTGAAGAAGTGACATCTTTCTTTGTTAAGGACAAATCCTGTGCCCTTGATCCTGTTTCTTCCCATCTCCTCTGGGGGGTGCCCCCTTCAGTCATTTTCAGTCTTTCTCTCTGTGGCAGTCTTCCATGTGCATATCTGTCTTCTTCACTGCTGTCCACAAACATAGCCAGGTCTTTCTCATCCTTAAACAAATCTTCACCACCATCCTCTCCCCATCCTTTCACAGTCAAACTTCTAGGGGGAAAAAAATCTATAGTAGTTGTTGCCCCTTCCTTATCTCTTACCGTCTTCTCTATTCCTGCAATCTTATTTCTTACCCCACTATAGAATCTCAGGGTTTTAAGGGAACTCTTTTTTTTAATTAATTTATTTTGATTTATGGCATGTGGCCCACACAATCCCGAGTATGTCCCAAGCCAGATTAGAATATAGTTCCTAACTGCTTTTAATATGTTGAAGTAGTAATAATAATAATTATTTTTACATATGTATGTATCAACATATGTGGTTTTCTAAGTCAGTATGAGGCCTATAGGGAGCCTTTTGTACAGTTTAGTGGCCCATATTTCTATTTGAGTTTGATACCACTAGCCTAGACTACTGAGAGGTTTAAATGACTTAGCTGTGATCTCACAGCCAGGATATGTCAGATTTGAGATCAGGTCTTTTGTCTCCAAGGCTAGCTCTCTATTCATGATGGCAATGTAGCTTTTCACTCTGTATAGAAAATGTATACAAAGTTAATAAATAATTTTTGGAAGGCAGGGATTAGTTGTTGAAGAGATCAGAAAAGGCTTCATCTAGGAGGACGCATTTGTGATAAATTCTGAAAGGAACTAGTTCTTCTGAGAGTGTAAGTTGGAAGAAATGCGTTCCAGGTGTGAGAGACAGCCTGTGCAAAGGCATAGAGATGGAGATGCACTATTTTGTATGAATAGAGGAACATCAAGTGGAACCATTTGGTTGAAGAATAGTTTGTGAAAGGCAGTAATTTATAACCAGCTTGGAAAAGTAGGCCAGACTCAGATTATGAAGGGCTTTAAATGCCAAGCAAAGCAGTTTGTATTAATCCCAGAGGCAATAGGGAGGCACAAAAGCTTTTTGAAGAGAACTGTTACAGGAAAAAATTGTAATTCAGATTAAAAGGGACTGAGAAGTGAGTGAGAGGCAAGGAAGTGGAGCTAAGAAGTATAGAAATGTTTTTTTTAGAAGTTTGGCTGTGTAAAGATGGGAGGCATTTTGGATGATAGTTTAAGAGAATGGTAGGATTAAGGAAAGGTTTGGGAGTTTTTGTTTGTTGTAAGATGCAGGAAACCTGAACATGTTTATAAGCAGCAATGAAGAGATTGGAGATTAGACCAAGAAAGGAGATAATTGCCCATTTTGTATCAGTATTGGGAAGACACTATCTAATTCTTTCATTTAACTATTTTAATCTAAGTGTTAAAATTTGCTTTGTAGTTACGGAGTGTTGCTGTGGGAACTACTTACAGGAGAAGTTCCCTATCGTGGCATTGATGGCCTTGCTGTGGCTTATGGAGTAGCTGTCAATAAGCTCACTTTGCCCATTCCATCTACCTGTCCTGAGCCATTTGCTAAGCTAATGAAAGGTATCTCTTTGCAGCTTCTGTGTCTTGTGTATTTGTGGGGAAAATGGAAATAGCTCATTAGATTTTTGTTTTTGTTGTTAGGGAAATTAAGCTTGTGATTTAGATTTTTTAATGGTAGCAAGTAAATAGCTATTATTTACCTTAGTTTAATTCAGTTCCTACTCTTTGATACAAGATATACTATCTTTAGGGAACTATTCCTTAAAACAAAACCTAGTCATATCATTGATTCAGTTATATAAGAACATCTTATTAACAAATCTCAGTAAATTATCCATCAATTATAGTAGAATTCCAATACAATATTTATATGCTCCTAAATCTATCATTTTAAATTCCTCCTAACGATCAAAAAGCCACTTTAAAATCTCAACAGACATCCCTCTGGCACAATGTAGGTTATTTGATCAATTACCTAACACTTCTTAGCCAGGGGTCTGTTAGGTGTTTTATTTCTTAAAGATTCCTTTATGGATGTAGAACTTCCATTTCTTTTGTTTGGGTTCATACAACATTATTTGGATCATGGTGACTTAGATGGTCAAATTCCAGAAATTCATTTTATGGCATGAAAGTCCTCAAATTAAATAAATTATTTATTTTAATATCACTATCAAATAATAATTACGTGAGGCACTACTTGGACACTGTGCAAAATAAATTATTTTGTTTTAGACAGGAAATAGTCAACATGGGTCAGTACTGATGGCAAATATTAAAATGAAAATATTTTAGTTAAATCGATGATATGAGCCTTTTGTTCTAAAATAGGGGAGTAATCTCGTAAATAAACCAAATTTTTCCAAGCTATGGAATTGATGTGATTCTGATTTATTATAGAATGCTGGGAGCAAGATCCTCACATTCGGCCATCATTTGCTTTAATTCTTGAACAGCTGACTGCCATTGAAGGGGCAGTTATGACTGAAATGCCTCAAGAGTCCTTCCATTCTATGCAAGATGACTGGAAACTAGAAATTCAACAAATGTTTGACGAATTAAGAACTAAGGAAAAGGTAAGTAGAATCAGTTTTCTGATTATGGAATATATATATTTTAAATCTCTAAGAAAATTATAAGCTAATAACATTTGTTAATTTTAACCTATAATAATCCCCAGCAGCTTTATTGATCATTGCTTTCATGCAAAACCTCTTTACTCAGAACATGTAAATTTTGAAATGGAGTATGATGATAAATTCATCAACATTTGGTTTGGAAGAAAAATTATTAGGCTTTTAAGAGTTGGTGTCATAAAATACACAAAGAAAAGAAATTAAAAGGACAAAGGAGAGATATTGGGAAAGTTAGTTCTGTTTATGTAGCCTAATTTCTCAATCAGAATAGGTTTCCTAGTGGGAAAAGTTTAAATGCTGACTTGTTTTATTCTTTATTTAATTTTTTTTTAATTTTGGTTGATTTTTTTTCTTTTTGTATCACCTTCATGTCCTAGTATATTTCTGCCTCTTTTCCCTCACTTCTACAAAGAAAGATGCAGGGTGAGATGCTTATATTCTTTTCAAGACTATATTAAATATTTTAGGTATAAATTTTTAAAAGCAAGAAAATGAACTAGGTATTTTCACAATATTTATCCATTCCATGGATCAATATTTATTTGTTCTGCCTTTAGTTAAGTGAGTTCAGACCTCTAGTTAAGCCAGGCATAGTGGCACACATCTGTGGTCCTTGCTACTGAGAAGCTAAGGCTGATGGATATCTTGAGCTTGGGAGCTTCAGTGGACTAAGCTAATTGGACGTCTGCACTAAGTTTGGCATTAATATGGCAAACCTACAGGAGGGGAGGTAGTGTGGAAAGAAAACCGAGTAGGTCATACCTCCCATAGCAGTCATAATGAGACTAGGCCCATGAGTGGCCCTTGCACTTCCATCTTGGGTGAAATGGAGAGACCCAGTCTTTAAAAAAAAAAAAAAAAGTCTAGTGTATTAAGAAGTCACTGGTCTATGCTAGTACAATAAATATCTAGGCTGCTCAGTCAAACTGAGATCTGTTAAAAATCTTAACTCAAAAAGGCCAAGGTCTCCCATTGTGTCCAGGGCCATCTCCAGTGGTCCGATCTATATCTTCTCACTGGACCCATTTGGCTCCGGAGGATAAAGTAAGACTGGTGACTTTGCACGGCCCCCCTCACTTAAATCCAATTCACTTGAATGTCATGGCATCACCTCCCTGATGTCATGGTCCTCTTCAGGAACGAAAGACAAACAATAACAGCAACAAATATCTAGGCAACAGAGCAGCAGGAAATATTGTGATATTTGTGATATTAAAAATCTTTTTCTTTTTTATTTCTTTTTTTGTTTTTGTTTTTGGTCCAGACATGTGATTTCTTCACTGTAGGGAATTCCTGGTGAGAAACTTCTTTCACCAATGTATTTTTGCAACTATTATGCAACTTAACAGTCTTAAAGATTTGTTCCATGTTTAGGGACAAACAATATACCCATATTATGTCTTCTCAAACCCTTTCTCCTAACAGGCCCTACTCCTTCTCAGCTCCAAACTGAGTATTAGAAGACACAGCAGAATAGGATATTCTACAATTTTCTTTGAAACCCCTGCTCCATTCTCAACAAACTTCTTATATCCTTGAACTTTTCAACTAACTTTCCTTTTACTAGTTCTCTGTAACTAAAACCACATTCTATTTTAAGGACCTCATCTCTTGGACTTCATTTCACTGGGTCCCTAAATCCTCCCACTCACCCTGAACTCTAGAGGCAAGGAAGGAGGGAGTGGACTACTCCTGGTGCTTCACTGTTCCTTCCAGGACATGCCACCATCTGTCAATGATCTTTCTTCTTTTTGAGTTCCATGAAATTTGTTTTCCTCCTGTTCCCATGCTTGCTGATGCCATTTACTGATCTGTAGTTAGTTCTTCTAATTAGATCAACATATCACTTCTTAGCTCATCTATTCCTCTCTACCACATCCCCTGTCATCCTCCTTGGAGGATTCAGTGTTTATGTTGCAGATCCTTCTTAACCTAAGAACACAATTCTTTAGCCTCTTGTGCATCTTGTTTCAGTTGAATATGTATCCAGTGACACCAAGACTCAACTACAAGTTCTAATAGGCAGAAGTAAAGAAGACAGAAGAGTCACCTGTGAGGACCTGATTAGGGTGACGGCATCTATAGGAGTTGGGAGGAGGAGATGGTTTAGGGGACAGATGATGAATTTGCTTTAGATGTGATGAGTTTAAGATGCTCATGGGACATCTAGGTCAAGATAGATATCTATCAGTCAGTTGGAGATTTGGAATGGAAGCTCAGGAGAGAGATGAGGGCTGAATATGTAGATCTGAGAGTTGTCTTTAGAGCAATGATATTGAATCCAATTATTTGGTGGTGAGATCACTGAGATGATGGAAAGAGAGCAAAGAAAGAGGGCCTGGGACCAAACCCTAAGTTTTACACACAAGCATTAGGGGCAGGATATGGATGATAATCCTTGAAGGGAAACTGAGAAAGAGTGGCCGGACAGGTAGGAGAACTGGGAGAAGAGAGTGTCACAAAAACCCAGGGCGGATAGAGTATCCAGAAGAGGGTGATCAGTGGTATCAAAAGCTATACATTGGTCAAGAAATAATGAGTACTTATTAAAAAAAAGTCATTGGATTTAGCAATAAAGACATCATTTTTAACATTGGAGAGAGAATGGTTTCAGTTGTGATGGTATCAAAACCCAGACTGCAGGTGGTTTAGAAGTTAGTGGTGGATGAAAAAGTAGAGGCAAGGTATATAGACAGCTTTTGCTAAGAATTTGGCTATGAAAATAAAAAAAGTGACTGGACATATCTTTTTGAGAAAAAAATTAAAACGGTCAAATTTAGATATCTGCCTTCTGTTTATTTTTTGGATTTTTGATAGTGCATTTTTGCCTTTACTTTATTTTTGAGCTGTATTATATGAAACAAAAATGTAGCTTTTTGCAAGCTTCTGGATTTATTTGTAGTTTTTACAGTACTTCTTTTCCAGTTTGTAAATTTTATCTTTTTTTTGGATGGTATAAAAAGTATCATGTATGTGTTCTATCTCATTTTCTTGTTCATTTCTTAAGGTAGGAGATATAAGACTTTGAATTAATGGTCAGTAACGTGGCTCTTGTCTTTGTGTTATTCAGTAAATTCTAGGCCTCCATAGATACTGGTTCCTCCTGAGATTCTTGGCTTTTTATCTGTGTGTGTCTGTCTTTGTGCATGCGGGCATACACCTGTCTTTGAACCACTGTGAGAAATAATGTTACTGTTAATTATTAACATCTGTTGCCAGGAACCTGGATTTTCCATTGCTAGAATGACCAGTGCCAAGCAGTTAAATAAATATTACAACTGGTAATCTGACCAACTGAAAGAATTAATTCTCTGTGTGCTTTATAATTTGAAAGTATTCAAAAAGACCCTAATACCCACAGAGGTTTTTGATTTCTTTTTGAATGTTTAAAATCTCCTTAGAGGAAGGATTTTTACCCCCTTATTTTACCTTTTGATCTTCTATTTTCTCTTAAACAGAGTTTTTAAAAAGCAGCTTTTTCCCACAGATCCTTTCGTTTCAAGGAGAAGGTAAACTTTTTCTGCTTCCTCTTACCTATCTAGTCTTTCTTATAACAGAGACCCTCATTTTTGAGAGGATATTTCCTCTGCTCAGGACTTTAAAAATAATTATTCTTTCAATTACCAATTATGACAAAAAAAGAAGCAAAATTCAGTCCTTTCTCTAGCTCTATTATACTGCATCTAATTTAACATCAGCATGTTGATTAAAAAAACATTGCTATGGGGCAGCTAGGTGGCACAGTGGATATAGCGCCAGCCCTGAAGTCAGGAGGACCTGAGTTCAAATCCGGCCTCAGGCCAAATACTTGTCACTAACTAGCTGTGTGACCCTGGGCAAGTCACTTAACCCCAATTGCCTAAAAAAACCCAAACAAACAAAATAAAAAACAACATTGCTAGTCAGTAACTATGGGAGAGATAGTAGGGAAAGAGGTAGGCACTGGACCTGTTATTTCATTGATATAGAGAATTTCCAGATGATGAAATTCTCTCTACCAATATAGGTTGGAACCTTCTCTGCAATTTATAATCTTAGAGAGTTGCTTAGAGCCCTGAAAAGGTTAAGTGATTTGCTTCTGAATCACACAGCCATTATGTGTCAGAGGCAGGATTGGAATTCAGATATTCTTGGCTCCAAGGCCAGTTTTCTGCCTATTAAGGAGAAATAATGCTGAATTAAATTACGAAACTGAATAAAAACCATCAAAGTGTAACTAAGCTAGAGTAAAACTAACTTGCAATAACTGGAGGATGTCTAGATTGAAAAAAATGAACAGGTTGAATTGTACTATATTTTTTAAATTAATTTATTTTGAATTATCAACAATCACTTCCATAAGCTTCTGAGCTTCAAATTTTTCTCCCCCTTCCTTCCCACCTCCCTCCCCAAGATGGCATGCAATCTAATATAGGCTATACATATACATACCTATTAAACATATTTTCACATTAGTGATGTTGTAAGTAAGAATTAGAACCCATAGGAGGAACCACCAGAAAGAGGAAACAAAACTCAACAAAAAGAAAAAAAATAGCAAATAGTATGCTTTGATCTGCATTCAAATTCCATAGTTCTTTCTTTGGATGTGGATAGCATTTTCCATCATGAGGCCTTTGGAGATGTCTTAGATCCTTGTATTACTGAGAAGGGTTAAGTCTATCAATATTAGTCATCTCACAATGTGGCTGTTATTGTGTACAATGTTCTCCTGGTTCTGCTCACTTCACTTAGCATCAGTCCATACAAGTCTTTCTGAAGTCAGCCTGTTCATTATTTCTTATAGTACAATAACATTCCATTACATTGATATACCACAACTTATTCAGCCATTCCCCAATTGATGGGCATCCTCTCAATTTCCAATTCTTTGCCACCACAAAAAGAGGTGCTATAAATATTTTTGTACATGTGGGTCCTTTTCCCATTTGTACAATATTTTTAAAGAAATAAATTTAATTCATAAACAGGGATTAACATTTACCAAAGTTATTAAGTAGAAGAATTAATAAATTGCTAAAGGTGAATGGTATTTTGTACCCAGAAGTCATTTGAAGAAAGCTAGGGTGCTTCACAGCATTTGAAGTAAGTTTGCCCTTCTGTCCTGCAATCTTATTTATATTGTCTATTGAGAAATCTCTTTCCCCACGCTTTTCCCGTTGGTTTTGAAAAAGTAAACTTCTAGCTAAGGTAGAGTTAGTTGGATCTAAATTAGGGAAATTGTTCTGTATTGATTTGCTACCATACTGTAGTAGTGTTTGTTTTTTTAATTTTTTTTTTTTTGGTGGAAGCAGGGTTTTTTGGGATTGTTTTCTGTGAAGATTTGGAATTAGATTGCCATTTGAATCTGTCTGCGAATACTTTCTGGACAAGGGGTTTAGGGAAGATTGATGTTATTTGAGTTTCCTCAGCCTCATTTTCTTTTGTGAATCTATCTTATGTGATGTGGTTCTCCACTAAGGAACCTCTCCTCCTTTAAGGTTCATACTATCCAAATGTATGTGTAAATATACAATAGGTATATTTAAAATGTGACTTGCTTATATGGTATAAGAAACTATAATACAAAGTGTATAGCTACATATATAACTAACATTTTATCTGAAAAGATAGCTGTGGTTTCTAACAAAGACACTCTTAATAGACTGTTCTAAGATGAAATGTGGCTGGAGCTGTGTAAATGGAAGCTTATAAATTTCTTGCTTTTTCTGCAGGTGCTTGATTTATTAGTGGGGTGATCTAGAAAAGAAAGTAAAATGGTATAGCACTAAAGGGAGTATTAATGTCCTAGATAAAGGCCAAAACACGGGGCAAAAGTTGAGAGAGAACATTGTTTAAAATTATAGAATTGCTTAGATATAATGTTGAATTAGTAATTAGTAAGATGAAACACTCTATGGATTTTCTTTAGTTCATACATTGTCTTTTAAAAAAGAAATCATTACTATTGGCAAATCATAAATCATAAAGTATTTTAACAGAATTTTATTATCTACTGTTTAAATCCATAAAGATTTGGAAATAAAGGTGAACTTTACAAATGAGTGTTCCCTTCTCTTAGACTTATATATGAAATTCTGAGGTGATATACTAAAATGTTTGATTGATAACCACACTTGAGTTTTTAAGTTTCCTTTCTCTGTGAGTAGTTCTGTGAACATAAACTTAAGTTGCTAATGATTAAGGAAGTCTTGTTCAGTCTGTCTGTAAAGAATCCTTTTGGGGGCAGCTAGGTGGCTCACTTACTAGCTGTGTGACCCTGGGCAAGTCACTTAACCACCATTGCCCAACAAAAAATAAATAAATAAATAAAAAATAAAGAATCATTTTGTAATGTGAATAATTTCCTAAATTCATCTGTTTTGTAAGTTTGGATTTTTTCTTAGTGGGTGTATTTAAAATGGATCCCAGTGAACCATGTTGGTATGTTATCACCTGCATGAGAGGGGCCAGGTCAAGAGAGTTTGTACATATTAGAGAAATACAAAGAGCAAGACTGAGCCTGTGCAGAGGCATTTGAGTTTAGCCTAAGTTAATAATTATGTACTGAAAAAGTCTTAGCACTGACTTTCTCACCTACAAAGCGATCTGCCCTTTGAAGACTGGAATTTCTGCGTAGTTGAGGGGGCAGGAAAGAGATAGATCAACATTTCAGTTTTGCAGGGGATAAGGCTCTTGGTAGAATAATAACTTATTTGGATACATAAAAGATCAGAAATGTAATGTTTTCATACCTTAATCCAATTTATTGTATATATGTGGGTTTGAACGTACATGTCTACGTATGGACATGTGACTTTTTTGTCTTGTTGTAGGAGCTGCGGTCCCGTGAAGAGGAGCTGACTAGAGCAGCCCTTCAGCAGAAGTCACAGGAAGAATTGTTGAAGAGGCGCGAGCAACAACTAGCAGAACGAGAGATTGATGTTTTAGAGCGCGAACTCAACATTTTGATATTCCAGTTAAATCAAGAGAAGCCTAATGTAAAAAAGAGGAAAGGAAAATTTAAGAGAAGCCGTTTAAAACTCAAAGATGGACATCGGATTAGTTTACCCTCAGGTGTGATTTTGACTTGAATTTTCATAGATTTTTATGTGTATTTAAAAGAGAAAAACAAGTCTGTCTGAAATTTATTATGTATTGACACAAAAATGCCCTCGGTCTTTGGCCCAGGTTGTTTGTGTGTTTGTTTGCTTGTTTTTGACCCAGTTTTAACATATTTAAGTCATTTAAACAATTTTCTGAATCTCTACGTTTTTGGAGAAAGGGGAAAAGATGGTTTTAAATCCTAAAGTTGGATATATTTCCTTACCTCTTCCATGTGATTATAATGAACTGTTTATATGTTCATAAGAAGTAGCATAAAGATAGAACTATATTTTCTTTCTTCTTTTGTAGTTGACTGGTACCTATGTATGATATGTCAGAACCATTGAATTCCAGAGTTGGAAAATATCTCAGGGGCCATCTAGTCCAATGTATAACTGTTCAGCATCCCAGCAAATAATCCATCAGCAGTTGCTTGTTGGTTGACTGCTGCCTAGAGAATTATTGAAATACTACAGAAATGCTGTAGTATTTTAAGGTGAATTATTTTGGCAGGTGGCACTGTGTGGTGCAGCAGATTGATGGATTTGGAGTCAGAGGCCCTGGGTTTGAATATTGGATCCCCTACTCTTGCCAACTTTTAGCCATAGCAACAGGCACACCAGTTTCCTGAACTTTCTCTTGCTTCATAATGAGGGTTGGAGAGCCTGTGCAGATAGATGACTGCCCCAGGATGCCCTTTGGACAAGCTGAACCCTTCCCCAGGATACAAGGCAAGCAAGGCACCCTGACCTCTACTTGCTCCTGACTGCTTTGAGAATGGCCTTCTTGGGTCTCACAGAGCACATTTTCATTTGCCAGGAGGCCAAACCTCAAGGGAAGATCTTGAACATTTTCTTCTCCTGTCTCATTCAAAAAACTTCTATCTAACTCTGGGCTCACTGCTCACTTTTTAGAAGAGTCTCCACATCTTAGTGATCCTGAACTCTTGGTGGCAGCTATGCAAACCCTATTCTTCATGCTCATCTTGCTACTGCCTCAGGCCTATCCACTCTAGCCTTCTATTGCCCCACTCCAGATCTGCCTGCCCTTTCACTGTACCCTCTGGAATTCCTGCTGCATAGATAAAAGTTTCCTTTCCTCTTAAACTTCTTTCTTTCTCATGCCTTCAGCTTTTTAGCCCTCACAGGAACACAGCTCCCTTCCAAAGACATATGTTCACTCATCACTCTTTCCAGTACTGTCCTCACTTTCTCTCCCAACTCTGGTCATGGTGGAAGAGTGAAAGTACTGTCTGCTCTCCATTAATACTCACAGACCCTCCGTCTCCTATAATCACTAAGGAACCTCTCCTCCTTTAAGGTTCATACTATCCAAATGTATTACTGAGTCTGCATCCAGGTGGCTGAATGGCAATTATTTATCAACATCTAGGATATTTTCCTTCCTTCCTCAATGAGTTCAGTGCAAGGTTCATAGTCTTTTTCTCCTCCCCATCTCCTGCAATCCTGTTAGGAGATTTAAAGATACATATTGATGCTCCCTCAAATACCCTAACTTCCCAGTTTCAATTCCCTTGACTCCTCCACCATACCTCAGCTATACGCAAAAATAGTCATACGGTTAGTCTTGCCATCTCCCGTAAATGTTCTGTGTCCTTGTCCGTGAACTTTGAAATTCCTTTATCTGATCATAATCTTTTATTACTCCATCTTTCCCATTCTTCATCCTCTCTGTGACCTCCATTCCCTCCACCCCTCTTATCTTTTCCCGGGTATCACTGTTGCACTGGCTATACTATCTTCCCTTCTCTATATCTAGCCCTTGTTGAACCAACTCAAGTCTGCTACCCATAATCTTGAATTTCTTGTACCTTTGTCCTATCTTGCCTTGTCAAATCCCAGCCCTGAATTACTCTAGCCGCGTCTCTCCTTCACTTTTATTCACTTGCTCCTGTGGAGCTGGAGAGAATCTAGAAACTGTGCTGACTGGGTCTTCTACAAATTTATATTAACTGACAGGACCTTCATTACAGCAAACAGATCTTCTGTTCTTCCCTAATCACTTCACTGTCCCACTCTTCACAATACCTGTTCCAGATGTTCCTGTCTCTCCTTGAGTTTTCCAGGCATTCCCTTTCATTGTCTCATTAACCCTTTTACTCTCTTACAAGGTCTTACAAACCCTCTGTAATCTGTCTTCTGACCTCATCATTTAGCTGTAACTACCCTCTTCAAAGTCATTAATGATTTTGTAATTATTAAGTCTAAGGGTCTTTTCTCAATTTATCATTCTTGATTTCTCTATAGCATATGGCACTGTTGATCACCTTCTTCTCTGTATACTCTGCCTTTTAAACATTCCTTTCTCTTAGTTCTTTTTCTGTCAGTCTGGCTGCTCCTTCTGAATATTTTTTTTTTTTTTTGCCTTTCCTTCATCAATGTCACATGCCCTAGCTGTTGGTATTCCACAAGGCTGTACTCTGGACCCTCTTCCCTTTTCCCTCTAGTCTAACTCACTTTGTTATCTCCTCAGCTCCTGTGGGTTCAATTATTATCTCTGTGCAGATGATTCCTACATCTGTATACCCAGCCTTTGACTCTCTCCTGAGTCCCACATTGCCAACTGCCTTTTTGACATCTTGAACTGGATGTTAAATCAGTCTGTTTCATAGACATAGCAAACACAATATGTCCAAACCAGAACACATTCTCTTTTCCCAAAAATCCTCCCATCTTCCCAACATTCCTACTACTGTCAAAGAAGCCATCATCCTCCCAGTCACCCAGACTTGTATCTTTGGTATCTTCCTCAACTGTTAATTTGCCCTTGCCTCATATATCCAATCCATTGTCAAATATTGACATTTGTACCTTAACAGCTTCTGTCCTGTATGTCCATTTCTTTCCTTTCACAGAGCCTCCACCTAGTTTAGGCCTTATCACCTCACCTGGAGTACTGCAAAAAACCTGCTAGTCATTCTTGCTACCTCAAATCTCTCCCTCTTCTAATCCATCTTTCACTCAGCTGCCAAGATGATTTTTCTAATACACAGGTCTGACCCTGTTATCTGCCAGCTTAATAAGTTGCTGGTGACTCTTTGTTACCTCCAGTAATATAAAGTCCTTTGCTTAGTGTTTAAAGCTCTTCATAACTTGGCTCCTTTCTGTGTCTCCAGTCTTCTTAGGCCTTACTCCCCTCCACATACTCACTGGTTCAACTACCCTGGCCTAATTTGCTGTTTTTCATAACACTTCATCTGTGGACCCTACATCTTGGCTGTTCCCCCAACCATAGGATGCTCTGCCCTCTTAGTTCTGCTTCTTAGTTTCCCTGGCTTCCTACAAGATACAGCTCAAACCCTACCTTCTGCGGGAGGCCTTGTCTGGGCCCCCTTGCTTCTAGTAATTTCCCCTTTCAAATGACCTGCTATTTACTCATATATCTGGTATGTACATAGTTATTTACATGCTGTCTTCCCCCTTAGAATGTAAACTGTTCTTACCTTTCTTTGTATCCTCAGTCTTTTGCACTGTGCTTGGCATATAATAAGTGAATAATCAATATTTCTTGGCTGACTGACTGACAAGACTTTTATCTTCTCGTCTTTGGGGCCTTCTTCTTTAATGTGTCTGAAAATATTTAGTAAGACTATCTCAACCAAGCAAATATGTTGTCTTTGCCACTTACTACCCTAGTAACCTTGCACAAATCATCTAAACCTTTTGTAAAATGAAAGGATTGAACCACTGGGCTCCCAAGTCTCTTTGAATTCAAAACCTATCTGTCTTTTACTTATTTATTTATTTACTTTGAACTCTGAATCTAGAATCCTGTTTTTCACTTTAGGGAATATTTGAGAAACTTATGTTTAAGAAGTATTTTATAGAAAAAGTGATAATGTACCAACCCAAGTCTGTAATCTTCACTTCACAGAATAATGAAATATAACTCAATATACTTGCTTTCTTCTTAAAGTGTACCTTGGCTTACATCCAGAGAAGATAAAGATAGTCTTAAGTTCATATCAGATTTATTTCATTCCAGGATCATACTTCATGGGTCTTTTTTCTTTATCTGAGGAAAGGAGACATTTTTGGTCAAAAAATAAATCAACTTGTCAGCTTTTAACTTTCAGGTTGGCTCTTGAAAAGGGAGTCCTAATTGAACTATAATTAAAATTCTAAAACAATTCCAGCATGGTGTAGTGGAGAGCAAATTTGGAGTCAGAGGACCTGGGTTCAAATTCTGCCTCTGACTCCCTATGTGATCGTGAGCAAGTGACTTTCCCTTTCTGGGTTTCAGTTTCTATATTTGTAAATGGAGAAGGATGGACTAGATGATCTCCATGGTACCTTTTGGCTTTTGATATGTGCTCCCTTTTTTCTCTGAAAAGAATAATAAATTTTTAGTTCTGTTACATAAAACCCAACATTGCTATTTACTTATCAGTCCACAAGATGGTGCTGGGTTGTTATAAAACCCACTCTCCTCATCTGTCTTAGTCTCTTCCCTGCTCTCCTACTCCCCTACAAATATAATAGATGATGACAGGAATGCCTAGAAAGTATAATAGGTAAATACTAAGATGATTTTTTTCATTTTTGAAGGTTTAAATGTCTTGAAAACTGAAGAGAGATTGGGGCAAATCTTTAAAGTAAAAGCACTCACATTTTTTGAAATAGTCAAATTATTTATAGAAATATTCATATTTTAGTCTTGTTGATAATAAATAGCATGATAACATTTATGCTTCAGAAGATCCATAATTTTGTCATTTGGGGTACTGTCTCCATCTGATGTGCATCACCACACCAGTAAACATTCTTCAAAGGTTTGCTATCAAAGTGTGTCATCAGTTGGTGGTAAGGTGATGGTAATGAGCCATTCTGAACTTAGGCTAGTCCTTAGTCAGCAAATTTAAGATCAGTAAGCACATAATAAGTGCCTATTCTGTGCTAGCGTTGGGCGCTGAGGATGCAAAGATGAAGGTGAAACAGTCCTTTCTTTCAAGGATCTCTCAGTCTCTCTAGGGAAACACTAGCATGGTACATTGGTAAGCATCCTGAATGTGCAGTCAACTGATCTGAATTTGAATCTCAACTCTGTACTCAGTACCTGTGTGACCTATGGCAAGTTATTTAGTCTCTCTGGGCCTCAGTTCCTTCTCTTCAGTTGAAAAGACTTCAGTCAGACTACCTCTGAACTCCTTCTAAGCTCTGAATCTATGAGTCTGTGATCCTAGATACAAAATAAATAGAGATTAACTCCAGAGGGACGTCTCTGGCAACTCGGGTAGGGTGGGGCAATCGGGAGAGTTCACCTCTCATGCAGGAGGTGGTGTTTGAACTGGAAATGGAGCGAATCTAGAGATGCTAAGAGGCAGAAGCCATCCTCAGACTCCCACCAGAAGTCTTTACTTTTTTGTGTAGGATTCACCTCTTTAAGGAGGAAGTGATTAGAATTATTATGATAGTAGAGCTTTTTACCAGGCATCAGTGAAACGTTGTTTTTTTTTTTTTAAATAAAATACATTTATTATTGTTTTGCCTCTGAAATGGAAGCGTGTATATTCTCATAGATCTAGAGCCGGAAGGGCCTTTGAGGCCAATCCCCTCATAATGCAGACGGAGAAACTGAGGAGAGTGACTTGGCTAAGGTCACACCGATATTTAGTAACAGGCATGATTTGAACCCAGGCACTCGAATGCTCAATCACCAGTGCACACCTTTATCATGAAAGGTCAATCTGTATGCCATCTGAAGGGATGGACTTTGATTCATAGATTTAAGTTCTGCTTCTAGAAAATAAAGCATTTAAGAGGGATTGTACTTTTAGGCAAAAGTGGCATTGTGGTTTGTTTGCTTGTTTTTCAACAAAAACACTTGGAACTCTTTGGAGAGAAAGGGACTCTACTTCTACTAGAAATTAGCTGATGTCTTCTTGTTAATTTTGTCCTTGCAGTTTGCCTGACCTGTATTTAATACTTTCAAACAGTCATATTCTCCTGCTCATGCAATAGAATGCAACAACAATGCTTATCTTCTGTTAAGAAAGAACTTAAGACTGTTTTCTTTTCGTTGTATCCTGTTATACGCTATTTATCCCAGTGTACTACTGGGCCGTTTTTCTTACTTATTGGTTTTATGAATTCCCACATTCCACTTACAATGAATTTATAGGCAAGACTCCAGTGCTATAAATTAAGTTCAGAAGATGTATTCTTTTGAGGAAAGAGCTATGGGTTATGTTATTTGCCATTTCCTATACTGTTTTTTTTTGCTTGATTTATATGCCAAAGAAATAGGTGTACAAGACTTAATTTATATACCTGCAATGAAAATTCAGTGTTATTTACTTTTTTTATCCAACAGATTTCCAGCATAAAATAACAGTGCAGGCGTCCCCAAATTTGGACAAACGAAGAAGTTTAAACAGTAACAGTTCTAGTCCACCAAGTAGTCCAACAATAATTCCTCGGCTTCGAGCTATACAACGTAAGCTATAGATTTCTTCTGTCCTCAGTCACGCTCATCTTCTCACTATTATATAAGTCTAATTAATTATAATGATTGTTTTGAACCAATAATAATAAAAAAATGTTTAATGCATTGTGAGCAAATATATATGTTCTTTAGCTATTTTGGAAAATAAAAGTTGGGCTTGGGTTCCTGAGAAATCACAGAATTTCAAAATGGGCAGGGACCTGAGAGGCCATTCAGTCTCCAACCCGTATCTGAATAGGATCCGATTTATAATGCCCTAGCAAGTGACCATCTGGCCTTTATTTGAAGACCTCTAGTGAAGGAAATTCACTACTATCTCAGGAAACTGTCCTTTTGTGGGATAGCTGTCACATTTCTTGGATTCAGAGTTAGTATTTTCAGATTCAGTACAGTTCCTTAAATACCAAAAGGAGAAAAAACAAAACTACACAGCTTTAGATATTTAGATGAATACTACAATATTATGGTAGTCTTACTGGGTAGATGAAGATTTTGAAGTAGAATGAAGAGTTTGAGAAATTATTTTATAATTTTATCATTATCTTGTAAGATAGGATATTTAACTCTCTCACCTCAAGATTAACAGTCTAGGAAGTATTTAGATTTCTCTCTCTCCCTTCTGCTCTTCTCCCCTAATTGCCTCTTTCCACTCCCATTCCCCCTTTCTACCTTTTCTCTCCTTTCCTTTTCCTCTTCTCAGAAATAGTTACGATTCTTGGAGAAAGAACTATTTATTTGACAAGAAATCATATTCATCCATTTTTCCTATTGCCTGTGCTAATCTGAGTTTCAAATTAGTTGCTAAATGAAAACCTACTAGAATTAAAAAAAAAAAACCCAAAAACTGATGGTTTCTCCCCCACCAAAGGTGATTGACTTCAAACAAGAAAAAGTGTTTAAAACCCGATAAAATCTGTTTCATGTGTGTGCCTGTTGATGCATCTGGTAGTGATCATTTGTATAATGAAGTAAGACATTTTAGGGCAGTGATTTGTGTTTCCACATCCATTTTTGACAGGAAGAGTATTTCTGCTAAATCATTAACAAATGTATTATGCTTAATTGAGGGTCATATATTCATTGGCCTAGATTGGACAGATTAGCACAGCTGACATCAGAAATTCCTTGGAGAATTGAGCAATTGAGTAATTTTCACAGAAGGCAACTTGGTGTAGTAGACTTTGGATTCAGGTATTGAGTTCCAGTCTCATTGCTGATACCTAATACATATGTAACTATAGAACTAACTGAGAACTGTTAAGTTATGGAGGGATTTTGATCTGCCTAAGGTGAAGGAAAATCACAGGTTCTTAATAGACTAGCATTACTGGCATATGTATATGTGTGCACATATATATGTGTGTGTGTAGTGTGTGTATAATATGCATATATGATATACATATATCTATATGTATGTATGGAAAAGCTCTAAGTATATTTCTCTATAACTCTACTTTTTACATTTAGTAAACATTTCTATTTTGTTCTTGCGTGAATAAACTAAAATAGCAATAAATACTATTTTGTTGGCAGTGGCTAAGGAGAATGAATCAACCTTAATGATCTTAACCCTTCTACCTTCCTTTTTTTAAATCTTTTTAAAAATTATTTATTTTTAGTTTTTAGTTTATTTATTTTTTAGTTTTCAACATTCACTTCCATAAGATTTTGAGTTTTAAATTTTCTCCTCCTCCTTCTTCTCCTCCCTGCCCAAGATGGCATGCAATCTGACATAGTCTCTACTTATACATTCATATTAAGCATATTTCACATTAGTCATGATGTATAGAAGAATGAATATAGTAGAGTATAGAATTAATATAGTATAGTATAATATAGTATAGTATAGAATTAATATAATATAGAAGAACTAATGGGAGGAACGACAAGAAAGAAGAAATAAAACAACAACAAAAGAAAAAGAGAGCAAATAGTATGCTTCCATCTGCATTCAGACTCCATAGTTCTTTATCTGGATGTGGATAGCATTTTCCATCATGGGTCTTTTGGAGATGTCTAAGATCCTTGCATTGCTGAGAAGAGCTAAGTCTATCAAAGTCAATCATCCCATGATGTGGCTGTTACTACATACAGTGTTCTCCTGGTTCTGCTCATTTCACTCAGCATCAGTTCATGTAAGTTTTTCCAGGTTTTTCTGAAGTCCACCTTCTCTCCCTTTCCCTTCTGTCCATTCCACATTTGGGGAGAGAATAGAGAAAAACAAAACCTTTGTAATAATTATGCATAGTTGGGCAAAACAAATTCTTTTGTTAGCCATGTCCAAAAATATTTATCTTATTCTGCGTAGTTAGTCCATCACCTCTTGGGTAGGAGTACCATTCTTTATCATCAGTTCTCAGTAATCATGTATTTTTCAGAAATAACTTTTCCTGATTATAGATCCAAACTCTATTCCTTCACACTGGGTCACTCATTCCTAACTCCTTGGATGACTAGTACCAATGACTTCCTTGACTTCTCTCTCTTTCTGTTACGTGTCCCTTGGGTAATGTCCAAGAGAAATATCTCTCCTGTTTCTGCTTCACTCTCTTCTGTTGGCTTAGGTCCCAGAAGCTCTTGTTCTTGCTGTACCATCATAGGCCCTCTCACTCCTCGAGGATAGTTTCTGTTTAGCAGGTGCTCTCTATTTTTAAGCCTTTGGTTAATTAATAACCCTTCTTACTACTTACTACCCATTTGACTCTTCTTAGTTCTCCTCACTTTCCATTGTTGAGTCTTTATCCATGTCATACCCACTACCTAGGTGACCCTCAAGGCTCTGTCTTGGGTCATTTTTTTCCCTCTCTACTCTCACTTGGTGACCTCATTAATTCCCTTGGGTTCAGTTATTATCTGAGTGAAAAGGATTAACATATCTATATATCCAGCTATAGTCTCCATCTTGAGCTCAGTCCCACATCACCAGTTTGGATATCTCAAATTGGATGTCCCATAGGCATTTCAGTCTCAGTATGTCCATTATTTTTCACTCCACACTTTCACTTCTTCCTTATTTTCCCCTTGCTGTCGAGGGTACTACCATACTAGTCACCCAGGCCCACATCCTCAATGTCATCTTTGACTCCTCCCTCTCATAACACTCCAAATCCTGTTTTAAACTCTGGGCTTGATAAACTGCCAAAGTTTTGGCAGCAAAGCATGCCACACCAATCTGATTTATCTTGTACCAGTTCCTCAGTCTTCATCATCCAGTCTCACCAATTTGGTATGTAGTTACTTAAGGATTATTCATCCTTAGGCCCATTTCATATTGGTCTGCCAGTTTCCTGGTCTTTCTACAATACCTTTTGGATCTCCAGCCTCTTTCCTAACAAATGTTTCTACCACTTTAGACTTTACAGCTAACATTCCTTTCTTCTCTCTGTTTTAACCAAAACAGAATTCTTTCCTAAGGTTGTAATAAATAAGATGGTGTGGCATAGTAGAAAGAGCACTGAATTTTGATTCTTTAGATTCTGACTCTGCCATTCCATCCACCTGTGTAAACTTAAACACAATTAACTTATGTTACAAATCTCTTACATCTGTTGCCACCCCGTTTCCATTGCCACCACCCTAGTATATAGCTCCTCATTTATACCTTCCTGGACTAGTGCAATATCCACCTAAACTTTCTTCCTACTTCCACTGTAATGTATGTATGTGACTTAAGTTTAAACTGCATTAGACTTTTGGAACAACCTTTATAGATGCATAAATGTATCAATACAAAAATGATCTGGGGAAGTACTACTAGTAGGGAGCATCAGAGGCTTTCTTATTGACTTTAGTTTCACATATTATTATAACATGAATTTGAATTTATTTGGTTGCTCTAAGATTCATTAAGAGCATTTTTTTAAAAATAATTGATAGGTTGCTAATTATTTGTTAAAGAAGGGGAAAAATAAGATGACATGTAGCTTGCTGCACTTTGTGGGTTTAATTCACATAGCCTTTGACTTGAAACACCAGCAGTGTGCTCAACAATCTTCAGTGGTTCCTGACTAAAGTTCATCTTCCTTTGTTTGGCATGGAAGGCCCTCCACAATATGACGTCACTCTACATTTCCAGCCTCATCTTTCACATATTATACTTCAGTCAAACTGGACTGCCTACCCCCTGAGCATGCTTGGAACCTTCCTACCTCAGTACCTTTATTCAGGTTGCTCTTTGTGTCTGACGTATGCTTCTTCCCATTCTTCCCCTGTGGAATTTCCTGCCTGCCCTTCAGATTTATCCTGGATGTCATGTTCTTTGTGAAGGTTTCCTGATTTCTTTTTCTGGTACCCAACTCCAATTAGACCTCATGAAATACATGGATATAGCTCTTTAATGTGATTTTGTATACATCCTCTCACTGGATTCTTGTGACAGCCCTATGATGCAAGAGCTCCTGGTGTTATTATCCCAATTTTCATGCGAGAAAACTGAAGTCTTCTGAGGTTAAATGACTTGCCCACAGTTACTTCTTAGGTATCAGAGATGGGATTCAACTTCCATTTCTCTCACTTCCAATTCCAGCACTCAATGCTCAACAGTAATATAACATGGTGATTTTGTTTTATTTATGAAGCTTTATGTTTCATGAGGCCGGGAGTCGGTTTCCTAGCAGTAAACAGTGGTCTAAAGATAGTAAGAGTTCAATATGTTCTTATTGATTGTTCGTTTTATACTCGTGGGAAGTAGATCAGTGGAAGCCAGAAGTTCTATATCTATTTAGGAAAAAAAAATAATAGGATGAAAACTAAATGAGGCGGTTTGGCAAGTTTGTATTTTGTCTCTGAAACTTTTCTTACTTCCTTCAGGACATTCCAGAATTCCAAAGGTTCCATGTATACCCATATATTATGTACATGGTAGATATGTTTGTGTATTTACATATAGACTTATGCATGTGAACACACACATATATATGTAAGCATGCATGTATGTGTCAAAAAGTATTTATTAAGCACTTACTACATGCCAGGTACTATGCTAAGCACTTGAGATGCAAAAGGTGGGGGAAAGTAATCCTTGTCCTTAAGGACATGATAGTCTAATGCGGGGAGACCACATAAATAGGCACATCCAAGATGCATGTGGAGATCTATTTAGTAAGAGTTCCAAACTGAATCTCATGTATTTATTAGTTAAGTTAAAGTTCAGAAGATTGGGATAAAAGTTTGTCAAATAAAAGCACAACATGAAAGCTAGGTTTTATTTATACACACATATTAAGAAATAATGTTAAAGGATAAAGTTGAAGATTAAATTTTCAAGGACTGATGGTGTACAAGTTCACTTGATGAGAATGTGGTTAACCTTAAACAAAATTCAAATGTGTGTATGTGTGTATTTAATCTCCTTATCCTTTTCAAATGTAATTTTTTTTTAAAAGTGAAGAACACAGGCCCTCATTTTATCTTATAACTCTCAGGATGTTAGGGTTATGTGGTATCACGTAGAAATGGATCCCTACCAGCTGCATATTGATTGTGTATTGATTTAACCACAAATCAACATTATCTATGTTTTTTATTGTCTTTTTATTTACTTTTAAATATTTCCCAATTACATTTTAATCTGGTTCTGGCCTCAGGCAATGCTGGCCTGAGTTTGACACATTTATGCTTATTAAAGATCATGACTAATCTTATAACTTTTTTGCATCCTTTAGCTTATTGATGGTATATTCACTAAATATATAGTAATAATAACAATTTTTCCCCAGTGATTTCAAAATCAGATGTAAGTACTTCTCATGACCGGAGAAACAGTATATATGTGTACCAGCAAGATGTAGATATCACAAGTGAATATGTACCTCCCTATGAGGGAATGAAAAAAGGCAAGACACAATTGTAAAGGGTTTGGGGGTTTTTGTGACTAATTTTTTTTAATCATAATTAAACTTGGTTGAAGACTGAGCATTTAAGTATAAAACATTAATGTGAAGTTCTCTAATTCAACTCTTAAAGAAACTGTAATGCCACAAGTTAGACATGTCAATTATTTCATTGAAATTATTCTGCTAAATAAAATAAAAATTAAATGCTCAGTTGGGTTTTCTTTCTTCAAATAAAAATGGAAAATCATGAATGTCACAGCATGTGAAAATAAGACCAGATCCTTTCTGCTACCTTTTTCTTAATTTGCATCTTTCCTAATTATTTTGTCCATTCTCTTGCTGCTTTTTTGATTGGAAAAGGCAATTTGTGGTATCTTTGGGTGAAATAAATCATTTCTTCATCAAGTAAATAAGCCCTTTTAGTAGGTATCTAACTAAGAGGGTGCTACTGGTGATTTGATTACTGTAACAAAGCAGTGAATGGATCCGTGATTGATTTTTCTCTGTATCTAGTCACCTCAGATGAAAGCAATAGAACATGGGGCAAAAGCACCACTTGTCGCCAAGAAGAATTTGAAGATGTGAAGAGAAACTTCAAAAAGAAAGGCTGTACATGGGGACCAAGTTCAGTTCAAACAAAAGAACGTACTGACTGCAAAGAAAGGTATAGCAATTTACTGCTGATTTTTACATCTTGTAGTGTGACTAATATCATTGCCTTTAGTACTTATTGTATCTGATCACTCAATTAGCTGGCCTTTCCTTTAAGAAGATTTAACTTCTCATTATGAGGCTTTACTTCACTTTTATTTTTGCTTGCTCATCTTGTATTTTGTCTCTGAAACTTTTCTTACTTCCTTCAGGACATTCCAGAATTCCAAAGGTTCCATGTATACCCATATACATGTGCACATGGTAGATATGTTTGTGTACTTACATATAGACTTATGCATGTGAACACACACATCTGAATATATGCATTATTACACTGATCATTCTTTATTAACTCTTTTAAAAAATTGATAGTCTAATAAGATTTTATTCTTTTACTCTTCAAAATTAAAACTTAACATTGTCCTTTAATCACTTTCCCCATGATCTAACTGGATTTTACTCTGCTACTAAGCTATAATTTGTGTGATTCTCTCATGTCAGAAAAACATATTTCTTTTTCAGAATAAGACCCCTTTCGGATGGCAGTAATCCTTGGTCAACTATCTTAATGAAAAATCAGAAAACTCTGCCTTTAGCTTCATTATTTGTGGACCAACAAGGTAAATGTGCTTGTGATAGTTACAGACTCAGAACTTGGGATTTGTTTGTGTTAGACTTAAAATCTGAACTTTTTAATGCTTTTTTATGTTTGTGTTGAGGAGAATCTATTTGGAGGAGAGGGTTAATAGGTAGTATTATCTAATCTCTTCCGTCTTTAGAGATTAAATAAAGCTGTCAAGCTTTCCTGTTGTTTTTCACCATTGTTAGATAGTCTTCTTGGGAATAAATTCTCTTCATGCTATGTATTATAATCCATTGTTTTACTAGGTTAAGATTCAGTACCTCAATTAGAGTATCTGTGACTTTACATTATTTTATTGTGGATGCATTTATTTTATTGAGCTTGTAGTTTCGAATTTTCCAAGGCAACTCAGAACCAACTTATTTTAAAAGGTATTAGAGGGGAATTAGAGTAAAAGATATTGAGGTATTACATTGGGAAATGTGGGTGATGTAAAAACAAAATATTGTGAAATTTTATTTTATAAAAAAAAGGTACTACTACCTTTGAACCTATACCTCTGATTTAGGTGTCTCTCCAGAGCAGAAACTTTTCCCTGATGGACTGGACAACAAAAGACCAAAGCAAATGAAATTGATGAATCAGGCCTATGTTGATCTACCTCTTTGGAAAGATGATCAGGGAGATAACACTGTAGAACCTGAAAGCTTTGAAGAGGGAACCTCTGCAAGTTCTGCAGCCAGCACTCCCCAAATGACTCCCACAAATAGTCTTAGCAGAACACCCCCCAAAAAGAAAACTGAATCTGCATTATATGGATGTGCTGCATTATTGGCTTCTGTAGCTTTGGGATTAGATATTAGGGAACTAAATAAGGCACAGCCTCCTGATGAATTGTTGCCCAAAGAGGATAAGAAGAAACGTGAGGGAATATTTCAGCGTGCTTCTAAATTACGAAGAAGTTCCAGCCCTCCTACCAGATTGCAGTCTAAAAGAGAAGATGTTAACCTTTCATCATTAAGCCCATCATCAAACACTGTGAACCTCCTGTCTATGCCTTCCATGTCCACAAAATGTTTGCTCCACCCAGATAGTGAAGACACATTTGTGGGTACTTGTGATACAGACATTCCCATTATAGGAGTTTCCCCTGTAATTCAGGGAAGTAACTGTGAGCCTGCTGCAATTTCAGGACTTGTGACTGATCACAGCTTGTCGAAGAATGTGCCTTCTTCTCCTTTCACAAAGCAAGTGTCTAGAAATGTGCCAAATAATGCTTCATCAAAAATGAGGGTGTCATGCCATAGACGCACTGTGTCTGATGGAAATGCTTTTCAGACTACAGGTGGGTTGTTTAAAATATGTAAATATATAACAATCTACATTAGATGATAAAAATAAGTTATTCTGGGACACTCTTCTGCCTTAGAGTTTCCTTCTCCTGGTCCAGTTTCTTTTCTCCCTAAAATATACTTCCACTGTTATTTATAGTGAGAGCTAGTTTACCCATCTGACAATGAGAGGCTGGGGAAGCGGTAAATGGAGCATTGGTTGTGGAGTCAGGAATTCCTGAGTTCAAGTCTTAGCTCTCACATATCCTGGTTTTGTGATCATCAGAATGCCACTAGGCAGCTCTGTAAGATTAAAGACTCACAGAATAATTGCCAGGTGCCAGTCTTAATTGGTAAAAGAAATTCCCTCACCAGGAGTTTACCATACAGTTCAACAGGATATATGGCCAAAGCTAACCCCCCCCATATCAATTTTATCAAATTAATTTTATTAATAACTAATAACTGGTCTATAATATGTAAGAAGGTAGTGTCCTTTTTTATTATTTATTGGTATAATGATCCTCTGAAAATTAGACGTGTAGTTAAGATTGGCAGCTCAGCACTATTAAGAACCGAGACTCTCCTCCCCACCATAGTCCCTGCTACCAGCAAGTATTTTGATCTCCTTGTTGACTTTTGTTCTGTTGACTCAGAACACTGAGTATTTCATTTTTAGGTTCTTTTGAAAAGTTAGTAAAACTCTTAGAGCATTAATAGAATAGTAAAAATATTTTATATATTTGAGTGGAAGAATAACCATTCATGAAAAAAGTCATTTTAACAAAGTACCCCTGTTTGCAAGTCATGTAGAACCCTCTGTCTAAACCCATAAGGAACTAGACTACTTTTCTTTTGTTTGTAAGATAATCAACATTTGTTAGCCAAATGTGAAGCAATGAAAAATAGTATTAAGCTGAGGTGTTACCAGTGTTTGAAATCTACCACTGTCTCAGAATCATAGAGAAAGAAATTTGTGTATTGTAAGGTTGTATAATCTTAGCTGCTTTTAAAAATTGATTTTAGAGTAATTTTAAACAAATATACTTTTTTAAGAATGGTTTCCAAAAGACTCTACCCAACCTTCATTCTAATCTGAATTTTTAAAATTTACTTTAAAAATTACAATTAATAATGGTGCTATATTTTGAAATACCTTTTGGTTATGTATCACTACATTTTCCAGTCACGTGTAGCAAATGAAACAGCTGTCACCAACATGTCTTCAAGCAAATATTCAGTGTCCTAGTGTTTATGATATGATAGCTTGATAGCTCTCTGGCGTTTGCCCACCGTTTTTCCATTAGATTCTCACTTCCAAATGATTACTTAATTGACGTAGCCATCATGGTCATATGACTTTTTTTAATAGAAGCTAAAATTCCTCTAATTACATCTTGTCTTTACATTCTCATAGTTACTTGCTCAACCAATGGAGTCTCTGAACTGCCACTTCTTCAAGTTTCTGGGATGCTGCACTTCCCATCTGTTCATCAGAGAAATCTGCCAAATGCTGTCAGTATCATACCCAGACCTCGCCCTTCTTCTCTGAGAAGTGGATTAAATCCCCAGCAGGTTCTTCCAGAAAGTGCAAAACCTAGTACTGCTCAGACAGGTAACCCAGGACTAAATGCTGACTGTCTACTTAGTACCAAGGAAAGAACTAAATTCCATGTACCCTCACTACTGGACCTCGATGTGGAAGGTCAGAACAGGGACTACACTGTGCCTCTATGCAGAATGAAGAGCAAAACTAGCCGGCCATCTATATATGAACTGGAGAAAGAATTTCTGTCTTAATTTTAAGTGCCTTATGCTTTTAAAAGCATTTCTGTTTTTAATGAGAACAACTTAAAATCATGTGTCTACCTTCTAATGTTTCATGCTGCTGTATTTTCAAAAGCTGTGGCCGTGTTACCAAAACAGTAGTAGATGTCTTAATTTTTGGAAAAATATAACATTGTTGTTAGCTTGCCTATATTGTCTTTTCACTGGAACCACACCTAGTAACTTGAAGTGCGCAAAAGTGTAAACCTAGAAATGCACAATAATGTAAAGCTATATGCTGGATAATAGTCTTGATCAGTCTTAACTTTTAGGATTGTTTTTCTCTTTCTCCCTCTCTCCCTGTCCCCCAGTCACAAAAAGAAGGACTTCCTAAAAATTATGATGCTTTGAACCACTTTTCCCCTTTCTTCAAAAAGGAAGAAAAAAAATGCTATAAATTTGTTAATTGTGAATGATGTGATGCAAAAAAACACTAGGATAGGGCTAGGAAGCTCTTAGATGAGGAAGCTCCCTCTAACCTGGCTCCTTTTTAGCAACTTCCAATCTTATTGCCTAGAGCACTGAGAGGTTGGGTGATTTACCTAGAGTCACACAGCCAGGATGTGTCAGAAGTGGAATTTGAACCCAGGTGTTCTCGGCTCTGAAGTTGACTACCTACAACTCCACGCTGCTTTGCTAATGTTGTATAACTTTGAAAATAGGTGACTGAAATCAATGTAGGATTCTATTAAACTAACTAACCTTTACATTAGGGTTATCAGGCAGCTTATGTAGTGACTTCACCCTATTTGAGTAAATCTCACTGAATATGCCTTACAAATACTGACTTCATTAGAATTTATGAGGAAGCTAATATAGCTCAATGATGTTTTAATGACTATCTTGTACCCACTGAAGAAAGCTTTTTCAGTTGGCTCTTCTCTTGGTTAAGAGAGAACTCTAAAATTCTCTCCTAAACTAAAAGTAACCATCTTATTTTGTACCTGAAAATGCACAACTCTTATTCTCTAGAAATATTTTTCGTAATAAGTAAACTGAATTTAAACGAAGCTTTGTTATTTCAAAGGTAATATAATTTTAGTGATGGCAAAATTACTTAGCACCTTAAACCAAATAGAATTTACTATTTAAAAAACACATTTCAAAATCAGAGATCAGCTCTTGGGAATTAAATATTTTACGAAATTATTTGACATTTTAGGTTTATCTTGAACAGTTATTAAAAGGCAAAGGCAAATAGAAATTACCCAGGAATGGGAATATAGAATATATCCCTGAGTACACTAAGAATTTCATAGACTACTGAGTTGTTAAAAATTGTAATTCTATTTGGATGATAGTGCTCTTTTTAAATTTTGTGGGTTTCTTTCTAGAAAATCTATTTTGTGAACTGTCACCTTGTTTACTATTATCAGTTTGGAAGCACACTTATTTTTTTAATTGCCATAAATTTTTAAAGTAATATTGCTTAATTTTTTCTTTAAATTTCTATTCAAGTTAAATAGGCACATTTTACTAAACTGAAATTTTAGTGCTTGAAAATTAAAATTTCAGGTTTGAAGTGCATAGTAAACAATTTTTTGAAAAAAAATAATGGTACTTAAATTATAAAGCTATATCTTTTGACTACATTTTGTAATTGTTTTTGTTACTCTGACCAGAATATAAAAGGATTAACGGTATGTATATCTTATCCTGAGGGAAACAATCTCTAGGTTGCAGTAAAATCTCAGGTACTTAATTCATTATTATTCTATTAAATCACTGTTCGCTGTAATACTTAAGTTTAAATTTTTGATAATTTGTTGAATTATGAGTGCTAAATTTTGGTCTGTATGAATACATTACACATTGTTGGCCACTAAGTTTTCAGCCATTAGTGGATGTAACCTACAGACAAAATTGCAGGAGATGCCTAAAATAATGAATTTGTGCCCCCAAAAAACCAAAAAAACACAAAAAATCCCCTAAGTTACTTACCTATAATTTTATTTCTACAGAAACAACATTTTGCATTGTACTCCTTTATTACTTCCTTTCCTAACCGTACATCTTTTAGATCCTTTAGTAGTTTCTCTAGGCCAGTTTGCATTCTGATGAACTGAGATATGAAAGTATATTATAAATAAAGACAATTATCTATCAAAAGTATGAATTCAATCTTACATGCCACTGCAGATATTGGGGTGGGGAAGTGGGGGAGATGATCAAGATTTGTTGTAAATTTGTGATTTCTTTTAATGTGTTGCTGTCTGTAGCATAATATGGTTGTATTTATTTCATGTAGATTGAATAGTTTTTCTAGGATAAAAGATAAATTAAGGTGATCACTGTTAGTAAACAATTTAAGGTGCTTATACTGCAGAAATTTAAGGTATCTACTTGATATGCTGTTTTACAAAGCCTTATGACTGAAAGATGTTTACATATGTTGTATTTTTTTAAAAAATAAACTTTTTTAAATAGCCAGTCTGCTGTTCAGTGGCTTTGGCTTTCTGCAAATTCTTAAATCAAGATCTCTGTGATACTTTATTTTGTAGCCAGTGATAAAAAGAATTTCCAAAGGATAAATATCACTGATGTTTGGTAAGCAAAATGCACATATAAATGTGATGAACGTTACAACCTTCAGACTGGCATGTAGCTGGTCCTTGATAAATGCTTGTTGACTGACCGAATAGCTTTAAGGTCAGTTGGTGACCTCAGATAGCTTTGCAACCAGAACACAAGCTCTGGCAAGTTCTGTCAAGCTAAAGTTCTTAGAGTCCAGACCCAAGCACTTCCTGGATCATATATCTGCTCTCTGAAAACCAGCTGAGCCAGATTCAGAGAGAAGAAGGTTGGCCACAGGGTGGGCATTTTTGTTTTTATTTTTTTTGCTTTTGGTCACAACTCATTTAAGCTGTATTTCACCCTGGACTATTTGAAATCTTGTTAGATTTTTCTTAAATGTATTTTAAGTAGTTTTATGTTATGATACAGAACAAAATTGTTGTATCTTTGAGCTCTCTTGTAAGGCAGTTTACAACAAAAAGCAGCTTTTCTCCCAGGGTCAAGTTGGAGCTGATAAAGTGTCTATTTAATTGAGTACATTTAATCATTGTTGAATTACCAACAAATTTCAAGCAATATCCGGTAACTGCTAATCACTTTAGAAGGTGAAGCACGAAGCAGCTAAAAAAGTGTCCGATATAGTTCTCATGTGTTTGGGGAGAGAATCAAACTACAGAGTAATTTATAAATTAAGAGATTCAGAAAGTTTTTGTTTTACTGCTGCTTGGGCATAGCTAGTTAGATTATTAGTACCAAATTGTACCTTAAATTTACCTTTTTACCTTTCTCTTTAGACCACATGCTTCATTGTTAAATATTTATGCTTATGTGAAAGGTTTTTTTGTTTTGTTTTGTTGTGATGTTTTTAATTTCAGTCACAGAAGAATGGAAAACTGCTAAACGCCATCAACTATTCCTAAGGAAAATCTTAGGCTGGATGTAAAGACCAAGCCCCCACCCCATGCCTAGTAGCTAAAGTCATAGAAACCAAGAAGAAATAAACAGCTTCTTAAGAAATGGCTTTGCAAACACCGTTCAAATAATTATCTAATACATTAGGTTGCCTCATATTCTGCTACAAATGTTTAAAATGTTAGAATGCCCTATGCTAAACATCGAGGCAAGGATGGAGTGGATAGTATTCTCCACTGGCTGAAAGGTAGTGTACATAAGATGATAGATTTAGAGCCAAAAAGAACTTTAGCAATAATCTAGCCCAACCTTCTCTTTACAGATGAAGAAACTGAGGCCCTGAGGATATGTGACTTGTCCATGTTCACACAAATAGCATCACGTGAAAGGGAGGTAGCAAACTTTCACTGTAGCCTTAACTATCAGGATTATGAGTTTATGCTTTAAGTGGTAAATCATGGAAAGTCACTGGATATTTAGGTGTAAGAGTGACATGGAGAATAGAGCATTAGGACTATTTGGGAGCCAAGACTGGAATTATGAATGATCAACTGAGAGATTATCATAATAGTTTCAGTGAATAGAGATAGGAATTCTAATTGGAGTATTTGTATCTGAAATGGGAAGGATGCCTCAAGGGCTTCCAGTTAAAATAGTCTTATGAAAGGTCTTAAAGAAGCCAAGCTCCCTTCTTTGCACTCCAGTGAAGATCTGAAAAGGCACCAAATTCAATAATGATTAAAAAAATAAAATCAAGGATGCCACCAGGAAGCCAACATGAGCTTAAGTACCTGCTGGTGTACTGACCAGAGACATTACAGGGGCAGCTGAGGCCTTCAGCTATTTGATGCGGAAGCTCCCAGGAGTCCAGAAGCCAGCACTGACCAGGATGCTATAGAGGGGACAGAAAACTATCAGGACTCTAAATAGTAAGGGAAATGGCAGATTATGTAGTTTTTATAACTAGTGTTCACAAAGTTACATACATGCAGAGGTACAATTTTACTTAAAGACAGTCAGAAGCTTTTTGTGTGGTTAACAGTGAACATTATCTTCAATTATGATTTTACAAAAGAATACAGAGATTTTTGTCCTGGCCTTTTCAGTACTTAGGTAGACTGGTCCTCAGCATATCATGTCTTGCATTTCTGTACTCAGAAGCATTTCCAGTATTGTAGATTGTAATATATGTGTGCTTTCCACTACTGTAGTCCTAGAGACCTTGGAATGGCTGAGTGAAAAGTTGACTTTAAGTCCAATACCGTGCTTCCCCACCCCTGTCACCGTAAAAACAGAAAGGTGCGAAATAAATTAAAAGACCAATAATAACAAAAAATGAGAAGCAAAGCAATCTTCCACCATATACACTGGGAAAACAGATAAGCTAACAAAAAGCAACCCATTGGGGGCAGAGAAGATGAGCAATGCTAATAATACCAGAGGGAAATCCATGTGAAATATATAATTCTATAATAATAATAATTCTTTCTCTTTAAAAAAATGGGAGGAGGAAGGAGAGAGAACAAAATGGTCACAAGGACCTCAAGGAAAGGGCCTAATCAAAGGCCCAATAAAATTGAAAAAAGAGACGGAATGAAATCAGAAAGCTCTTAATTAAAAACTTCAGATATATGGCTTAGAACAGAAACTGGAAAGTTTGGGTATGCATATTTCATTTGGCACCTACAGTCTATTACCTTTCTGCCAGGAGATGGATAGAATGTTTCCTCTTCATGATATTTTGAGATTGGCCATTGGATTGAATCATTTCTTAAGTCTTTGAAAATTGCTTCTTTACAATGTTGTTATTGAATAAATTCCCCTTGAGGTTCTGTTCACTCCAGTTTGAATAATTTCACACAAATTTTCCCAGGTTTCTTTGAAACCATTCTCTTCAACATTTCTGATAAAGCAATACTATGCCATTACATTCATATTCCACAATCTGTTTGACCATTGTCCAATTGATGGGCACCTTCTTGTTTAGTCATTGCAGTCATGACTGACTCTTTGTAGGGTTTTCTTGGCAAAGATACTGGAGTGGTTTGCCATTTCCTTCTCCAGCTCATTTTACAGAGAGGAAACTGAGGCAAAAGGGGTTAAGTAACTTACCCAGGGTCACACAGATTTGAACTTGAGGCCAGATTTGAACTCATGAAGATGAGTCTTCTAACTCCAGGTCTGACACTCTATCCGCTGTGCCACTGAGTATTCGTCAAATGCCTCAGGCTCATGCATTTACCAAACAGAAGCAGTGTTTTCTGTTTCAGCACACCTTTAAGTTTAATTTGCTTTATTAACATTTTCTCCATCACTTTCTTAAATCTAGATAATCAACAATATAATAAATCAAGCCTTGATTTGTACCATTGGCAGATTTGTGGCTCCAGTACACCTCTGAACCCTGGTCATTTGACTCAAAAGAAAGCCCTCTTTTCCCTGAGCTACACTGCATCTCTTACAAGAAGACTGATTTAGGTAACCATGGAAAAAAAAGGACAAATTGAAGAGAAAGAAGGAGCATATTCTTCCAACTCTAGGTCCACACTATCTGGCCTTCCTTCAAATACTGCTTTTATATTGCCTTTTATCTTTGTCCTGTCCCTCACCTCTATATATTGGAAGGCCCTATGACATCAAAGACTTTTTGTGATGAATCTCACCCCTCTCAAAATAGAAATCAAATTTTAAATTAAAAATGTAAATTTAGGGGAAAGGCTATGCAACGTTACACTGTGACATCCTTGCCTCTTTAAGAGAAACAAAACAAAACCAGCTTTCAGGTATCAGGCTTACAATTATCACTAAACCAGACCTGAATTTCAAGGAGCTAAATGCTAGAGTTGTTTCATAGTGCTTACTTACCTTCCATCTCACAGTGCCTTAAAAAGGAAAAAGTATCCTACTTTGTGGCTTCTGAATTGGATAGAAGATTCCTTAGCCTCTCTGCCCAAAAAGAAATTTCTGAGTAGACAAGCTCACTGTTTTTTCTTAAGGCGGTCAGCAGTATTCTTTCTCCCTCTGTCTTAAATTTCAGACTGCAGGAGGAAAAAAAAAAGCTGTAAAGTCACCAAGACTGTACATCCTGCCTAAGGATGAAAACCAGCCTTTCAACCTAATCCAGAGAGGTCATCGCCTTTGCCAGCTGATAGGAATGAACATAGCAGATGGGCACCTTCTATTTGCCATTCTCTCCCACCTAGGAACAAGGCAGGGACCCCACAACTCCACCACAGTTGTGAAAGAGACCTCTGGAGATTCCACTTCATCACTATGTCTAAACAAACCTGGCCCAGATGGAGAGATAGTGGCACTATCTCCAGGTTATGCTGGGAAAGAGATCATAAAGAATAATTCAGATGATAATAGCAATATTATAAAAATTGATAATTTTGAAAGACTTAAGAACTCTGATCAAGTCAATAGTTAACCATGATTCCAGAAGACTGATAAAAAATATGGCCAACTTTAAGATAAATGTTGATAGGTACAGAATCAGAAATGCATTTTTGTATGTGACCAAAATTTGTTTTCTATGACTGTATTTACATAATACAGAGGTTCTGTATTTACTTCTTCTCAAGCAGTGGGGGAGGAAATGGGAGAAAATAATATTCCTGATCATGATTTTTTTTTTTAAGAATGGCAGTGGGATATGGTAGAGAGATATCAGACATACACAGCATGCTGCCTACAACACTCTCAAGTCCAGTGCAAACCAGATTGAAATGTAATTGGAAGAAAAATACATTCTGGGGAAGAGTCAAGATGGCAGAGTAAAGGCAGGGATTCACCTGAGTTCTCCCAAATTCACCTCCAAACAGTGTTAAAATAACCACTCAAAATTAATTCTGGAGGGGCAGAACCAATAAAAGGATGAGGGGAAACAATTTTCCAGTTCAAGACAACTTAGAGGATTGGGCAGGAAGGTTGTGTCTCACTGGGGTAAGAATGGAGCTCAGGCCAGCCCAGACCATGCCACAGCATAGGCCACACCCAGTAAGCAAGCAGCCAGCCTTGAGAATGACTGAATCAGTAGCAATGGCTTCTGGAGCTCTCAGCTCACAAAGGGTAAAGGGGTCAGACAACTGGTCAGGAGATTACAGAAGATACTTTGCTAGTACTAGGAGCAGGACTCTGTTGCAATGCTTATAAACAGTTCCCACTCCCAGTCCCAGGACAAGAAGGAACAGTAGCACACTGGAGTATGTGACTGCAGAAGAACAGAAAACCTGAGCACAGTTCCAGGACAGAAAAGAATGCTTTTGGTTGCTCACAGAATAAAGTACAGGCCAGGAAAGCAGTAACCCACAACTCTCTTTAGATATGCCACCTTGAAAGAACTGACAACTTACAGAGCCCCAGTTCAGTCATTTTTCAATCATGTCTGACTCTTCATTACCCCATTTGAGGTTTTTCTTAGCAAAGATGCTGGAGTGAGTTGTCATTCCCTTCTCCAGCTCATTTTACAAATGAGGAAACTGAGACAAACAGGGTTAAATGACTTTCCCAGAGTCACACAGCTAGTAAGTGTCTCAGGCTGGATTTGAACTCAGATCCTTCTGACTCCAGTCCTGGCACTCTATCTACTGTACCATCTAGCTGCCCATAACCCCCAAGAACTAGCTCTAAAAACAGTAGCATGAAAAACCTGGAGCTTGGGACAGTTCCTGCTCCATCCTGAGAACAGAGCCCAACTTTAAAATAAGGTTAAAAGTCAAGAAATAGGCTGGAAAAAAGATCAAATAATAACAACAATAACAACAACAAAGAACGAGACTATAAAAATTATTTTAATGACAGGGAAGATCAATACACAAACTCAAAAGAAGATATCAGTGTCAAAATAGCTACAAGTAAAGCCTCAAAGAAAAATATGAATTGGAAATAAACCCAAAAGAAATTCTGGGGGAAAATCTCAAAAAGGAAAAATCTCAAAAGTCAAAGAACAAAGAGGGGGAAATTGGGGAAATAAATGAGAGTGGTACAAGAAAACTATGAAAAAAGAGGCATAAAAATATACAGAAGAAAAAAAACACCTTAAAAAACAGAATAGGCCAAATGATAAAAGAGGCACAAAAATGCAATAAAGAGAAGAATGCCTTAAAAAGCAGAATTGGCCAAATGGAAAACAATGTACAAAAATTTACTGAAGAAAAGAACTCCTAACAATGTAGAATTGATCAAATGGGGGGAAAAAGTGTTAAAATAAAGCTCAATGTAGAAAATAATTCCTTAAAAGTTAGAACTGGAAAAGTGGGAGCTAATGACTCCATGAGACATCAAGAAGCAATAAAACAAAAAAGAATGAAAAAAAAGGGAGAAAATGTGAACTATCTCTTTGAAAAAGCAACTGACCTAGAAAATAAATCAAGGAGAGATAATTTCAGAATTATTGGACTACCTGAAAACCATGAGAAAAAAGGAGCCTAAGCACCATCATTCAAAAAATTATCAAGGAAAACTGCCCTGATATTTTAGAACCAGAGAGTAAAATGGCAATTGAAAAAAAAATCTTCCATTTACCTCCTGAAAAAAACTTTTCAAAATGAAAACTCCCAGGAATATTATAACCAAATTCCAGAACTTCCAGGTCAAGGAGAAAATATTGCAAGCAAACAGAAGGAAACAATTGAAATATCATGGAGCCACAGTCAGGATAACAACATTTAGTAGCTTCAACATTAAAGGAGTGGAGGATATTCAAATGATATTCCAGAGGGCAAAGGAGATAGGATTACAACTAAGAATCACCTACCCAGAAAAATTGAGTATAATCTTTCAAGAGGAAATATATATATATTTTTCTCAGCTGTAAATGGAATCTTCACAAAAGCTGACTATATATTAGGCCACAACCAAATGCAGAAAAGTAGAAATGTTAAATGCACTATTTTTAGACCATATTACAATAAAAATTGCATTTAATGTATGCCATGGAAGCATAGACTAGAAGCTAATTATAAATTAAATAATCTAATCCTTTATAATGAGTGGGTCAAAGAACAAACCAAAGAAAGAGACAATAATTTCGTTGAAAAGAATGACAATTATAAGACAACATCTCAAAAATTATGAGATGTAGCCAAAGCAGTACTTAGAGGAAAATTTATATCTTTATATGCTTATATCAGTAAAATAGGGAAGGAGCAGAACAATGAATTGGCCATACAACTAAAAAAAGAAAAAAAACTAGAAAAAAATTAAAATCTTCAATTAAATACCAAATTGAAAATGCTGAAAAATCAAAGGAGAGAATAATATATCTGAAAGTAAGAAAACAATTGAACTAATAAACAAAACTAGGAGCTATTTTTATGGAAAAAAATGATAAAAAGATAAACTCTTGGTTAATTTGATCTAAGAAAAAAGAAAACCAAATTACCACGATCAAACATGAAAAAGGCAAATTTGCCACCAATGAAGATGAAATTAAAGCAATTATTAGGATCTATTTTGCCCTATTATATACTAATAATTCTAGCAAATAAAACGAATATTTACAAAAACATAAGTTACCCAGATTAACAAAAGAGGAAACAGAATGCTTCAATAACTCTGTCTTAGTAAAAGAAATCGAACAAGCCATCAATGAGTTCCCTAAGAAAAAATCATCAGGATCATATGGATTCACAAATGAATTATACATTTAGAGAATTTAAAACATTTAAAGAATAATTAATCCTAATACTATATAAATTATTTGGAAAAATAGGCAAAGGAGTCTTACCAAATTCCTTTAATAACATAAATATGGTGCTGGTACATAAACCAGGAAGAGCCTAGGTAAGATTTTTACTAGGAATGAAGAACTAGTTGAATATTAGGAAAACTATCAGCATAATTTACCATATTGATAGCAAAACCAGCAGAAATCATGTGACTTTAATAGATGCAGAAAAAAAGCTTTTGGCAAAATACAACACCCATTCCTATCAAAAACACTAGAAAGCATAGGAATAAATGGAGCTTTCCTTAAAATGATGAGTGGTACCAATCTAAAACCATCAGCAAGCATTATCAGCAATGGGGATAAGCTCAATAAGCTAGAATAGAAGATTGGGAAGAAGCAAGGATGCCCATTATCACCACTATTGTTCAATATTGTGCTAGAAGTGCTAGCTATAGCAATAAGACAAAAAAAGGAAATTGAAGGAATTAAAATAGGCACAACATACTCACTCTTTGCAGAAGATATGACAGTATACTTGGAAAATCCTAGAAAATGAACTAAAAAAAACCTATTTGAAATAATTAACAATTTTAGCAACATTGTAGGATATAAAATAAACCCACATAAATCATTAGCATTTCTATATATTAGTAACAAAACTCATCAACAAGAGATAGGAAGGTAAATTCCATTCAAAATAATTGTAGACAATGTAAAATACTTGATAGGATATCTGCCAAGACACACTCAGGAAGTAAATGAACACAATTATAAAATACTTTTCAAATAAATAAAGTCAGATCTAAACAATTGGAAAAACATTAATTGCTCATGGGTAGGCCCAACCAATATAATAAAATGACAATTCTACTTGAATGAATTTATTTATTCAGTGTCATTCCAATAATGTTATCAAAAATTATTTTATACAGCTAGAAAAAATAATAACAAAATTCATCTGGAAAAACAAAAAGTCAAGAATATCAAGGGAATCAATGAAAAAATAATGTGAAAGAAGGTGGCTTAGCCATACCAGATCTCAAACTATATTGTAAAGTGGTAATCATCAAAACAATCACTGGCTAAGAAATAGAGTGATGGATCAGTGGACTAGATTAGGTAAAGAATACACAGTAATAAATGATTACATTAATTTAGTATTCGATAAACCCAAAGACATGAGCTTTTGGGACAAGAATTTCCTATCTGATAAAAAGTTCTGGGAAAACCAGAAAGCAGTTTAGCAGAAACTAATTATAGACCAACATCTCACACCATATACCATGATAATGTTAAAATGGGTACAAGATTTAGGCATGAAGCGTGATACCAAAAACGAATTAGGGGAAAATGGAATAGTATACCTCTCAGATCTGTGGATACGGGAAGAATTTATGAACAAATCAGATGTAGAGACCATTACAAGACAGAAAATGAATTATTTGGATGACATGAAATTTTGCAAGTTTTTCCTAAACAACCAAATGCAGCTGAGATTAGAAGACAGAAAACTGGTGAAAATATTTTTACAGCAAAATGTCTCTGATAAAGGCCTCATATCTCAAATATGTAGAGAACTGAATCAAATTTATTTTTAATAACAAATTTATTTTTTTTAATTTTAAGTTTTCAACATTCACTTCCATAAGTTTTTGAGTTCTAAATTTTCTCCCTCTCCTTCCCCGCCTCCCTCATCAAGATAATGTGCAATCTGATATAGTCTCTACATATACACTCCTATCAAACATATTTTCACATTAATCATGTTGTAAAGAAGAATTAGAACCAACAGGAGGAACCACAAGAAAGAAGAAACAAAACAGAAGAAAAAAAAGAGCAAATAGTATGCTTCGATCTGCATTAAGACTCCATAGTTCTTTCTCTGGATGTGGATAGCATTTTCCAGCATGAGACTTTTGGAGATGTCTTAGATCTTTGCATTGCTGAAAAGCGCTAACTCTACCAAAGTCAATCATCCCACATTGTGGCTGTTACAGTGTGCAATGTTTTTCTGGTTCTGCTCACTTTGCTCAGCATCAGTTCATATAAATCTTTCCAGGTTTTTCTGAAATCCGCCTGCTCATCATTTCTTATAGCATGGTAGTATTATATTACATTCATATACCACAACTTGTTCATCAGTTCACAACTGATGGAGAATCCCCTTAATTTCCAATTCTTTGGAGAAAGAGCTGCTATAAATATTTTTATACATGTGGGTCCTTTTCCCATTTTTATAATCTCTTTGGGGGTACAGACCTAGAAGTGCTAATGCTGGGTCAAAGGATATGCACAGTTTTATAGCTCTTTATGCATAATTCCAAATTTCTCTCCTGAATGGATGGATCAGTTCACAACTTTACCAACAGTGCATTAATGTTCCAATTTTCCCACATCCCCTGAAACATTTGTCATTTTTCATTTTTGTCATATTAACCAATCTGATAGGTATGAGATGGTGCCTCAGAGCTGCTTTAATTTGCATTTCTCTAATCAGTAATGATTTAGAGCATTTTTTCATATGTCTATAGATAGCTTTGATTTCTTCATCTGAAAACTACCTGTTCATATCTTTTGACCATGTATCATTTGGGGAATGACTTGCATTCTTCTAAATTTGACTCAATTCTTTGATTTAAAGATGCTTATTGCCATAGCTATTAAGTCTATCCTACATCCCTTGGCAATCCTGAACCATTCAGACAGAAAAATCCTTGCTTACTTTTTTTCCCTAGATTGCCTCTTCTTTGATAGCTCCACCTCATGTCTTGGGAAGTTGGCTGGGTCAGGTCTAATAGGATAATGATCTGAGTAGAAAATGATCGTGCTTAACGCCAACATCCAACGTGATTTTACAGAGCAGCTGTGGCTGCACATTGATCTGATTTATTAGTTAACTTTAAATCACCATGTGGATAATTTCTGAAGGTAGAGAGTCCCAGCAGTTTGGCACTTGGCAACATGGAGTATGGAACTGAAGATTCCAAAAGCGAGGATGACATTTTGACCCAGGGCTACTAGTTCAGAAGAATACCTCATATCACATTCCCCCAGCATTCACATCCTTTGAGGACAAGGATTATCAAGGTCATACTGTATAGATGACACTTCCTTGACTTTGCATTTAACTTATTTTCTCAGAGGGGGCATGCCCCCAATGAAGTAATAATACAAACCTAGAAGGGACTTCAAAGACTGTTTAACCTAACCTTCTTTTGCCAGGGTAGCTAGGTGGATGCAATGGATAGAGCACTGGGTCTAGAATCAGGAAGACTTCTCTTCATGAGTTCAAATCCAGCCTCAGACACTTACCAGCTGTGTGACCCTGGGCAAGTCCTGTAACCCTGTTTACTTTAGTTTCCTTGTTTGTAAAAATGAGCTAGAGAAGAAAATGACAAGTCACTCCAAGTATCTTTGCCAAGAAAACTCCAAATGGAGTCACAAAGAGTTAGACAGGACTGAAATGAAACAACTACAGCCACAACCTTGGCTTACCATGAGGAATTTAAGCCCTATGGAGGTTAAATGATTTGTCCAAGGTTATAAGGCAATAAAGCATCAGAAGTTAGATGGGAATTTGAGTCTTCTATTCTAGTGTGGGGGTTCTTAACCTTTTTGTGTGATGGACTCTTTTTTTTTCCAGGCCAATGAAGCCTATGGACCCCTTCTCAGAATACTATTTTTTAAACTTTATTAATTTATTTTGATTTATCAACAATCACTTCCATAAGCTTTTGAGTTTTAAATTTTTCTCCCCCTCCTTCCCTACTCCCTTACCAAGACAGCACACAATCTGATATAGGCTATACATATACATTCCTATTAAACATATTTTCACATTAGTGATGTTGTAAGTAAGAATTAGAACCAATAGGAGGAACCACCAGAAAGTGGAAATAAAACACAACAGAAAAAAAAAAGCAAATACGATGCTTCAATCTGCATTCAAACTCCATAGTTCTTTCTTTGGATGTGGATACCATTTTTCATCATGAGGCGTCTGGAGATGTCTTAGATCCTTGCATTGCTGAGAAGAGTTAAGTCTATCAATATTAGTCATTGCACAACATGGCTGTTATTGTGTACAATGTTCTCCTGGTCCTGCTCACTTCATTCAGCATCAGACCATACAAGTCTTTCCAGGTTTTTCTGAAATTGGCCTGCTCATCATTTCTTACAGCACAATAGCATTCCATTACATTCATATACCATAACTTGTTCAACCATTCCCCAATTGATGGGCATCCTCTCAATTTCCAATTTAGAATACTATTTTAAATGTACAATAAAATGCACAGATAAACAAGTGTTCTTTCCATTTTGCCATACAGGCATCCTTCTTTAGGATTTTTCATTAACATGATAAATAACATCTACTGGAAGCCAAAATAATATTATACATAATAGGGAAATAACAGAGGTGTTCCCAGTAAAATCAATTAAAAGCCTCATGTCTCTATTTTCACCACTTCTATTTGACATTGTTTCAAAAGTGCTTGAAGTCAAAATAACAAAAATAAAGGGATAAATTTTGGTTATGAAGAGGTCAAAACATCATTCCATGCAGATGTGACATTGTATAAATAGAAAATCCAAGAACTTAACAAAAATTGAGACAGAGCTCCTGTAATGTAACAGGATATATGATAAAGCCCTCAAAGTCATTAATATTCTTTTATGGAGCTAATAAAAACAATGAACTAACAAGGAATGCCATCTATAATAATGACAAAAACAAGATATTTGGTTATTAATTTTACTAAGAAACACACTAGAACTTTGTAAAAATAATTTTATGAAATTATTAAGACAGAACCAAAAGAACTAACAGATTGGAAGGAACTACTTTGTACATGGATGGGATATATAAATATAGAGAAAAATGTTCACATTTCAATATTTAGTTGATTTATAATTTTATATATAATAATTTATAAACAAATTTAATGTACAAATTTAATACAATATCTATCTACAAAAACGTTCCTTTCTAGGACTAGAAAAAATAACAATGAAATTTATATGAAAAAAACAAATTGGCAAAAATGAGATACTTTGTGGAGGAAAAAGCTGGTAGATAAGTGGTAACTTGCTTTGCCAGACCTTGAAACGTGAAAAAAAATTCCTTTGCATTTGGAATATAGATATACCCAACTTTAGGCAACAAACATGATCTTGGAAAGAGGTACAAATCAAATTTAGTAAATAGTATCTTATTTGCCCTTGGATTTGCAAGATAATTTTAGAATTATTTTTTCCTAATGATGTACTTATAAGAGACTCTGAACACTTCAGCTTTACCCTTTTCTTACTTCTTTTCTCCTTTTTTTTTTTTTACTTCTTTCCTCCACCTCGCCTCTCCTCTTTCCCCAAGCCTTTCTTTTCACAGAGCATTAACTACTAGACAAACCCATAACTTCATTTTGCTAGCTGCTATGGAGCCAGGAAACTACTCATGCAGTAACCCAACTGTTTTTCTGCAATGAGCCCGAAGACTTGGCTTGGTACAGCCCTGATTCCCTCTCAATCAGATGTTTTATTTACTTCTAGCTTTCATCTGCTACTCTCTCTCCTCTTTGGCCACGGTCTCTTTAGGCTACTCTCATGGGAGAGGACAGAAGTACATGGAAAAGGAGCTGGAGCAGAGAATCCACTCCTTCTGAATCACTTTGTTGTCTCCAATCCTGTTCAACAAAAGATTAAGTGCCTATGGTTTGCAAGGCATCATACTAAATGACTTGGATACAAAGATAAAATAAATACATTTTACCCTCATGGAAGGATATGATAAAACCTGAGGCTTCAAGGAAGCCGATGATTCAGAAAAGGGGAGGCGAAGAGGGAGTGAATTCCAGGCATGGAACCTATGCAAAAACAGAAATGGGAAATAGACTGCTGAGTTCAAGTGGGTCAATTTTGGCTGGCCCTAGTATGTGAAAGAGAATGATAAAAGTTTAGAAAGGTGGTATGGGATCAGATTGTCAAGGGTTTTAAGTACTAGGATAAAGAGTTTGTTTCTTATCCTAGAGAAAATAGGAAGCCTTTGGGGAGGTTTCTTGCACTGAACAGAGACATGGTGTGACTTGCATTTTAGGAAAATCATTTTGACAGTTCTGTAAAGAGTGGATTGGAGAGAGGAGATATGAGAGGCTAGTTGGTCATTGCAATAGTGTAGGTGAGAGATGTTGAGGGCTTGAACTAAGGTGGTGGCTATGTGAATGGAGAGCAGGGGTGGATGCAAAAGATTTCAAGGTAGGATTGAAAAGACTTAGCAACTGATTCATTATGGGAGTGATAGAGAAGAGAGAAGAGACAGCAATGGTACTGAGGTTGGAAAGAGGGGTGGATCATTATGGGAGAAAACTAGAGAGCAAAGCTTTTCTTTGCTTGTTTGTTTTACTGAGTTTGAAATGCCTATTATATGTCCAGTTGCAAATGTACAGCAGCCTTCACTCTCCATTTTGCACTTATCTGTATGCATGTTGTATTTTCCCTAATAGAATAAAAGCTCCTTGAAAGCAGAGACAGTTTTGTTTTTGTCATATCCTCAGGGCCTAGAACAATGTCATACATATTAGGCATTCAGTATATACTTATCCAATGAATTGATGTTTAATCTTTGCCTCCTGGGCTCTCTACTTGAAGAGCATTGACATGGAGGCATCACACTTTGGGAGCAGAGAATGGCTGCTTCCCCAGAGTTCACCAGTTTGCCTTTCTATTCCACTCCAAGAAGGATGAGACTGAGAAAAAACCATCCCATTTCTCAATTGAGAGATATTTATTAGCTTTTCAGGCAGCAATTTCAGTTGAGTGATGATGTCAAAAGCTAGACTGCAAATGATTGAAGACTGAGATGAAAAGTGAAAACAGTGTTGATAGCTTTACTGTAAGTTTGGCTATGAATGGAAGGCAAACTAATAGGATAAACATTTGAAGGACTGGTAGAGACTTTTTGTTGTTCAGTCATTTCCAACTTTTTGGACCCCATTTGAGGTTTTCTTGGCAAAGATACTGGTGTGGTTTGCCATTTCTTTCTCCAGCTCATTTTACCGATGAGGAAACTGAAACAAGCAGGGTTAAGTAATAGCTAATAAGTGTCTGAGGCCAGATTTGAACTCATGAAGATCAGTCTTTCTGACTCAAGGCCCGGCACTCTAATCATTGTACCACTATGTGTTCACCTTTGGTAGAGACTAGTGAAGGTTCTTTTTTTTTTCTTTTTTTAGGATGGAGGAGATGGTCATATTTGAAGGCAGTAGAAAAGAAACCAGTAGATAGGTAGAGTTTGAAGATTAGAGATAGTGGGGAAGATTAAAAGGACAATCTGCTAGATTAGACAAGCTTTAAATGCAATCTCTGTGAGACAAGGAAATAGACCAAAAGTGACTTACTTGAGATCAGATAGCTAATAAATGGCAGAGACAGGACTTAAGCTTTTCATACTCTTAAATCAGCCATACTTTCTATTACATTTCAACTGTGTTGGGAATGGCATGCAAGCCTTCTTTAGGTTCTTAAAGGGTTTTTCTTATTAGTCCTACAACAAACAAGGGTGAACAGTGAACATTGCCTAAGTCACTTCATCCTTGAATCTAGATTTTGTTCTAAGAATTGTCTGGCTGGGGTGGGGCATATTACTGGAGGCAATTCATATCTCTAAGAGTGCGTATCTGCTTATGTGGTCTCTTCTTATATTTCAGAGAAAGCCACTTTTCTCTTATGGGGAAAGTAGAAGCCAGATCTCTTTCCCACATGCTTTAGAACATCACAGATCTAAAGGATAAACAACTGAAGTTAATTGGACCTCTTCCAAGCAAAGTTCATTTATACTCAGAGGGACTTTCAGACTGTCAGACTCTTTATTACCTTACTCTCCTTCCTCTTTCAGGCACTAATTTCATCTTAAATTATTTTTTCCCTCAATCATTATTTAGGGAAGCTGTACAAATCTTTTGTAACAGGAGAATTCCTATTTCAGGGTTCTTAAATCAGGACACATTTGCATCCATATTTTTTCTAGATATGTTTGCTAGGTATATAATATTACCTTCAATTAAAATCTTATTCCAATGTCTTCCTATGGGTTCTCAAATACTATTCCAGAAAAATACAGAAAGCTGGAAAGTGTTATCAAGCTGTGAAGTCTTTCCATATGGTTCAATGATGTATCTCCCACTAGAGGCTCATTATCAGGAATTTTCAGCCACAGCAACTCATGAAACAGGAAGGGGTTATGTCATAAACTGATGAAATCACAGTTCTTTCAAAGTATTAAAAATCTGAATATATATGCTATTTTTTCCATTCATAGCTATCTTAGCCACAGCTTGGAGTAGTGGAGAGGACTAGTCTCCTAGTAGGAGACTAGGATTTGAATCCTGATTCTGCCATATATATATTACCCGAGTTACTTTGGTCAAATTATTTCCCTTCTCTGGCTTTTGATTTACTATAAAATGAAGGAGTTGAGCTAGATCAAAGATTTCAAGCATGTAGGGCAAATATAATTGGAAAACATTTAACAAAATAAGAATACCATAGAGCATAGATAATGGTAACATGTGGTTTTTGACATCAGTATGTGGCCCACAGGGCTCCTTATGTGCTGTTTAATGGTTCTCATTTCTATCCTAGTTTGACACCACTGAGCTAGATGACCCCCAAAGATGTTTTCCAACTCAAAATCTTTGAGCCTACAACCAGAAGATGGTAGCAGAGAGCAATTCAGCTGAGATTGCCTGCAGAAAGACTAGTTTCATCAAAGAAGCTTAGCAAAGAGCAGTGAATACTCATCACTTGTGAACATTGACAACTGTGCTGGGGGAGGTATAATTTGCCCCTGTCCATGTAAGCTTCCTTCTTGTGCTCCCTTTCCCATCAATCATGGTAACCTATAGAGCCTAAACCCTTCTGTGTAGGATGGTATCTTTTATCACTTATTTTGCTATGCTGTTTGATTGAATATCTTTTGAATTGAATAATTCCTTGGTCAAGGAAAAGAAATCTGTGGGAGCTCATAAGATATAGTTTTGAATGGATGGTGACCCACAAAGTACCTTAATGAGGAATAAGTTCTATGGGAGCCCGTATGTGAGGTGAAGCCTTGGGTGCTACAGATACCTCTGGAAAAAGGAATAGAATGGTACCACTAGCAGAATGCCACTGGATATTTTAGTAAGTTTTGTTAGTAAGGAAAGAATAACCATTGGGGCCTGGAAAAAATTCTTCACTGGGTAGTGAGGTAATCAAATAATTTACAATGAATTTGTTTTCAGAATGATGACTTTCTGAATCATGGAGTACAAGGAGGAGAGTAAAATATAAGATAACTGGAAAGGTAGGAAGGACCCAAGCAAGATGTGAAGGGCTTTAAAGGGTTACTGTCTCATCTCACAACAAATGAACACCCTATTTCAACTCCCCTAGAAGCTGATACTGCGCCGTGGATGATTGCCAGGCAAACTGCATTACCCAAAGATCACTGGCATCCCCAAAGCAATCTGCAATCATCTGGTACTTCCCTACAATCCAGGATTTCACAAGCACAAGCTGCAAGTTCACTGTTCATGTGTCTCGTGCAGGGTATAACGTGTCCCAGTGGTAGCGGCAGCAGACCCTCTTTGTAAGTGTCTCTGCTGCCAGCTCTAAACTCCAGATGGGGAAGCGACAACATTGTCTATGGCAGTGGTGTTAGACTCCAACAGAAATGGGGGACGCTAATCTGTATGTAAAGATCTCTGTGGACTGCAAATTGACTTAATTTTGAAATATGGCCTGATCTATGTTTTATTGTATTTTCATTTATTTTGTTAAACATCACCCAATCACATTTTGTTCTACTTTGGGCCGCAGTACATGTGCTTGACACCTCTGATCAATGGCACGGAAAGAGTGAGCCCCCTCTTCCACCTGAAATCCCCCTATAGCAGCTCACTGCTATACCATCTCTTTCTAACAAGCATCCCTGACCCATTGCCTATGAGTGTGTCCCTCTACTATGGGATCATAAAAGAGCCTAATGTCTTCATTTTAAAGGCCTTACCATTGCACCAGTCTCACCACTGTTCTCCTTTCCATTAATCTTCTGAGGGTACACAAGTCACAGATTCTTATACCCTTTGGTGCTTTCCAGATGGGAAACATACACAGAATAACCAGAGAAAAGAGCCATGGCCAGCAGGTGTTACAGAAAAAAAGAATAAAATGAAAAGAAGATAATGAGGTATACAATTGGGTCGACTTCAAATTGACCTATATAAATTAAACTGTTAGGGCAGCTAGGTGGCACAATGGATAGAGCACCAGGCCTGGAGTCAGGAAGACTCATCTTCACGAGTTTAAATCTGGCCTTAGACACTTACTAGCTGTGTGACCATGGTCAAGTCACTTAACCTTATTTGCTTCAGTTTCCTCATCTATAATGTGAGTTGGAGAAGGAAATGGCAAATCACTCCAGTATCTTTGCCAAGAAAATCCCAAATAGGGTCACGGAGAGTTGGACATGCCTGAAAAATGACTGAATAACAACAGCAATAAAATCAAACTGTAAATACATGGAAAATGAGAGATGGATAAAATAATATAATAATAATAAGATGGATAAAATAAAAAAAATAAAATAATCTGTCAAGACTGTTACCATTTCCTAAGGAAATTTAACTGGTACAAATTAACTAACACAATGGAGAGATAAAAATACCTTGAAATTACCTCAGCCAATAAATACGTGATCTCTGCTAGAGAAATATGAGAGCCAAGAGCAATACTAGTTCAGAATATAAAGTTATTTGTAGAATCTTACGAAGATAATGGAAGATCGTGAGTAACGTCACCTCATAAAATAGTGAGAAGCATTGGAGAGAACTACAGATTTACAGAAAGCCTGGTGACAGACAAAAAACAAGTCAAAAGATCCTCAGAGTATTTGAGGATGAAGCTAGGGAAAACAAACAGACAAGAAAATTGAAAATGTCTATAAATATTTCAATAATAAGCTCTTTTCTCCATCAGTTACAGCAAAGCCACAACATTTGGACTCTCAGATATAGTCCCTGGTGTGCTGAATGAGGAAGGAAAAAAATGACACTAGCAAAAATAAAGATGAAAGAAACAGTAGGACTGGGGCATTGAGGAGACAACTCTCAAGATATCAGAATGAAGAGAGGACACCATACTTGGAAGAAAATCTCCGATCTTATTATTACAAAATAAAAGTGTCCAAGAAAATATCGATGATCAATCCACGGGACTATTTTTTCATATAATAATAATAGCAGTGTTTCAAAATTGGCAAAGCATTTTACATACATCATCTCATGTATTCCTCACAATAATCACGTGAGGGAGGTAATATTACTGTCCCCATGTTACAGATGATGATACTGTGGACTGGAGGTTAAGTGATAAGGGTCACATAGCTGGTAAAGTTCTGAGGAAGATTTTACTTCCAATCTTCCTGACTCCAAATCTGCTGCTCTAACCACATGTCACCTAGCTAGCTGTCTTTTGACACAATATTTAGAAGAATAATCTACATATACATTTTACAGGTCTACTTGATGAAAGTTTGAGAAGGAAATAAGTTTTAATAAATGATGTTTCCAGGTACACTGCATCTTTACAGTCATGGTATGGCTAGGTAGAGAGAACAAAAGATTCCATCATGCTTGTTAATTATTAACTAAAATCTTTCTTTTGATTTGGCTGAGCAAAACATTGCCTTACTGGCTCTCCCCCAATGATGTCTCCTATGCATGTCTTAAAATGTTGTTGTTGTTGTTCTTCAGTCATTTCAGTTGGGTCCAACTTTTCAGGATCCCATTTGGTATTTCCTTGGCAAAGTTACAGTAGCAGTTTTCCATTTCCTTCTCCAACTTGTATGACAGATGAAGAAATTGAGGCAAACACGGTAAAGTGACTTGCCCAGGATCACGCAGCTAGTAAATATCTGAGGCCAGATTTGAAGTTAGAAAGATGAGTCTTCCTGACTCCAGGCCTGAAGGTCTAGTGCCACCTGCATCCTTAAAAGATATGACCATGGAGATAATTTTATTTGATGACCTTCTGATGATGAGCGTCATACCAGATCTAATAAAAAGGAAACACAAGATTGTCCAAGGTGCACAATAGGCCTGGAAAGGTTGGAATATATTGCTAAAGAGGAATCACATAGTAGAGGTATAAAGGATGAAATCAGAAATGTATGCAATGAAGGAAGTAGGGTAGTGATGAAGTGAAAGTGAAGGACAGCCGGCATCCTTCATTGGTAGCCATGCAACAGTGAGAAATCTAAGGGCAGATCTCCAGCATACTGTGAGGACTCCTAATGGAAGATTTATGGGAGAATGCAAAGGTTCAATAAGAGGAGAGGGCATGAATGTATGGCAATCTTTCATTGGTGGAAGTACCTATGGATGAGCTCACAGGTGCATCAATTATGGAAGCATTAATAGTTTTAGGAACAAAAAACTTCAAGCTGGAAAGAATCTTAAAAATTATCTATGTAATAGATGATGATCGTGAGGTTCGTATTAGTGAAAAAATTTGTGAAAAGTCCTAAAGCTGGTTAGTAATGGCTTAAGATGAAAAAAAAAAAAGAGTTCTCCTGACTTCCATATTTCAGGACCTGACTTCTACATTTTAGGGCCCAGGGTAATCAAACATTGGTTTAAAACCAGGAACCCTTAAAAAAAAAACACAATTTCTCATCCTGTGAAAATGGTGACTAAGAGTGAGGGAATTCATCCAAATAATATTCTGATAACAAGTATTAATAACTGATTTAAACTAAGGTGATGTAAATGTAAACATGATAATTAATTAATTAATTATATTTCCCATTTCCAGAAACTAGCCCTAGAGGTTCAGTATACCTGTTTCCAAAATGGAGATGTACCTTGTACTGTGCTTGTTTATATGGGCTCTTTTTCCTGGTGTTCTGGACACTAGATGTCATCACATACATGTTATTCCTTAGATGGAAAAAAAAGGAAAAAACCAGTATGAATATGTCTGGAGTTACAGCCACATTTTTACCCTTGGGGAGGAAAAACCAGTTATTTGTTTGATGTGGGAAAATGTTGGAAGGATAGGGCAAGGAAAGTGATAGTTGAAAAATGACTTCATGGGAGATAAAGATTTTTTTTTTAGAAAAACAAACTCTTGGGGCAGCTAGGTGGCCCAGTGGATAGAGCAGCAGCCCTGAAGTCAGGAGGACCTGAGTTCAAATCCGGTCTCAGACCAGATACTTGACACTTAAAAGCTGTGTGACCCTGGGCAAGTCACTTAACCCAATTGCCTAAAAAAAAAAAAAACTCTCCTTTCACACTCCCTTGTTCTCATTTATAAATATTATCATGGAACCTTAGAGGTAAAAGAATGATCAGGAGAAGATAACCAGAGTATCTCGGGCTAAAGGTGATGCCTCATCATTAGATAATGAAAAGGGGATTTTCCAACCTCACTCATCAACCCATTTAGTTACTATATCTTTATAATCATTCATTCATTCATCCATCCATCCATTCAAAAACATTGAGTAAAATGTTCTCAGCATTATGTTAAATGTTAGGTAGGGAAGAGAATGATATAATTCCATTCATTTCTCCCTCACTCTCAGATAATGACCTGGATTCATATTTTATTGAGAAGATTGAAGTCACTTCTCAATCCTCAATATCCTCCCCTATTCACACCTCCTTCCTCCCAGGCTCAAAGGAAGTTATCATCTTCCTTACCAAAGTTGAGTTTTCCACCTGTGGGCTGATTCTACCTCTTTTCTTCTCTATCAGTAACCCCCTCTCTCATGCGTATTTAATCTTTCTCTCTCCACTGGATCCTTCCTCTAAGCTTACAAACACTCATGTCTCCCTTACCCTAAAACTAAAACAACACACCCATCAATCCTTTTCCACCACTTGATAATATTTTCACCTTCTACCTCACAGAATTGTTACGAGGCTCAGATGAGTAATTTATGAAAACTTCTTTATAAATTAATTCTACAAATATGAGTTAGCATTATTATTGCTCTCCTACCCCTTTCATCTAAATCTTTCTGCCTTCTCTGTAGCTTCCTCATCTTTTTCCTACTCCTTAAACATGAATATATTGATAAACAAAATTGTACCCACATATACTCTTCTTCTTCTCCTACTAAACTCTCTTCCTTAGGGATCTCATCCACTCATATGGCTTCAACCTCTACCTTTATGCAAATGACTTCCAAATATATTCTTCTACTCTCAAGGGCGTCCTAAAATCAAAGCCTTGTATTTCTAAAAGCTGATATTTCCTTCTTTTATCCCCACCTCACTTCAAATTCATCATGCCCTAAACTAAACTTCTCTTAGCCTCCATGCCTGACTTTTTTTTTTTTTTTTTGGTGAGGCAATTGGGGTTAAGTGACTTGCCCAGAATCACACAACTAGTGAGTGTTAAGTGTAGGAGGCCTGATTTGAACTCAGGTCGTCCTGACTTCAGGGCCAGTGGTCTATCCACTGAGCTACCTAGCTGCTTCCTGACCTTTCTTTTAACTTCTTATTGCTGTTGAGGGTACCATGTCCCCTCAGTCACCAGAGTTTAAGGGTTAGCTTTGTCTCTTACCTCTACATATTCAGTTACCAAGTCATTTTAATTCTTTTGTTGTTGTTTAATTATTTTTCAGCCATGTCTGACTTTTTGTGACCTATTTGGAGGGGTTTGCCATTTCTTTCTCTACTCATTTTACATGAGGAACTGAAATAAACAGGGTTAAGTGACTTGCCTAGGATCACACAGTTAGTGTCTGAGGCCACATTCGAACTCATTAAGATGTGTCTTCCTGACTCCCGAACTCTGTCCACTGAGCCACCTTTTAATTCTACCTCCACAGTTTCTCTCAAATTAATCCATCTTTTCCATTCCCACAATACCCACCCTAAGTCAAGCCTTCATGTCTTTTCTCCCCAGAAGATGTTTTAGAATCATAGGATTTTGAGCTGGAAAGAAACTTAGAGATAATCTATTCAAGTCCTGTCATTTTATAGAACCTGAGGCCTAGAGAAATATTTTCCCAAGGTCACACAAGTAGTAAAAATCAGAGTGGAGATATGAGCCCAGATTTTCTGACTCCAAATCTAGTGCTCATTCTACTATACTACATTGGTATTCTATATGATACTGTCTTCCAAACTCCAATCTACCCTTCATATTGTTGCCCAATTCATTTTTCTTGTGCATCACTCTTAACATGCTACTCTTCCACTCAAAAGCCTTCAGTGGCTCTCCATTGCCTGTGAAATAGGCTGTAATGTTAAGATCTTGCTATTCAAGGTCCTTCTGGATGATTCAACCTCTTGTTCTAGTATTATCCCATAATAACCCCTTTCACGTACTCTAGCCAAACTAGAATGATCTGTTTTTGTAATGCCCTTTACCATTATACCCAATGCCTGGAATGGACTCTGTTCTCTCTCAGCTGTTGAAGTCTTTCTCTTCCTTCAAAGCCCCAGTCAGATGGGACCACATCTTTGAAGCATCCCTTGACTTCCTCAGCTAAAAGAGCTCTGCCCTCATCTAATTTCTTGTAACCTTTTTTGCCAGGACACTTGCATTTCTTACCTTCTCTTTTATTCCATTGTTATCTGTGTCAACACTACTCTGAATTAGTTTGAAAGCTCCTTGAGAGCTGGATTTATAGCAGGGGTGGGGAACCTGGGGCCTGGAGGCTACATGTGGCTCTCTAGGTCCTCAAGTGTGGCCTGTTGGTTGAGTCCAAGTTTTACAGAACAAATCCTTTTATTAGGGGGATTTGTTCTGTCAAGTTTGGATTCACCCAAGGACCTAGAAGGCCACATATGGCCTCCAGGTCGAAGGTTCCCTGCCCCTGGTCCATAGCTTTCTACCTTTCTATCCCTGCCCCCTATCATTAGTGATTTACATACTGTAAACGCTTAAATGAATCCATCAATAATCACCTGCTATGTGCCAGGCACTGTGCTAAGAATTGGGAATATAAAGAAAGATCAAATATAGTCCCTGATCTCAAGGAACTCACAGTCTGATGGGGGAAACAATATGAAAACAACTATGTACAGACATGCTACATACAGGACAAATAGGTAATAATAAACAGAGGGAAGGCACAATAATTAAGGGGGACTGGGAAAAGCTTCCTGAAGAAAAATGAGATTTTAGCCAGGACCTGAAGGAAGCCAGGGAAGCCAGGCAGCATAGATGAAGAGGGAGAGTATTCCAGGCCCAGGAGACACTGAAAATGACTCCTGGAATTAGGAGATGGAGTGTCTTGTGTATGCAACAACAACAACTAGGAGTGTAAGGTATAAGAAAACTGGAATGTGTGTTGAAATGAGATACATGGACCCTTGCCCTCGAGGAGGTTGCAATCTAACCATTAGAATCATGGGGTAACAGATTTAAAGTTGGAAGTGATCTTAGGTTTCATCTAGTCCTTTATCTTATAGATTAAGATTCAGGAAGACCAACTGTTTTGTGAGTTGTGTATAGCTATGGGAACTAGTGTGAACTCAGGTCATAGAATCATAGCTTAAAGCTGGAAGTTATTTCCCCCCCACCTACCCTTATTCTACAGAAGAACTGAAATGCTGAAAGCTAAAGGCTTGCCCAAGTCCAGTTAACAAGTAGCAACAAAAGACAGAATAAGGATTCAAACCCAGGTGCTTTGAATTCAGAATCAGTGCACTTTCAGCTGGACTATACAAGTTATATAACATATAGGAGTTAAATAGCAAAACATAATGACCACACACAGTGAGGGTCATGTAGCAATAATGAAAGATAACAAATGGAGAACCTGCCTACTACATTGGTACCCATGCAATGTCAACAAGGAGTAGCCTGCCTACAACCCAGGTACTCATGCAGTATCAATGTTATTAAGTGACAACCCACATGTAGTAAGCGTTGAGAGCTCAAAGGACAAAGAAATGAAAAGAAATGTGGGCTAAAGCTTTCAGGGAAGAAGGTATGGAAGAGCTAAGGTTTGGCCTGGGCTTAGGAAAATGAATATGCTTTAGATAGATAGAAAGGGTGTGTGTGTGTGTGTGTGTGTGTGTGTGTGTGTGTGTTGGGGGGGTGGTTCCAGGTATGGAGAATAATATATCTAACCTAAATACTTTTGCTTTTTCTCAGGCATATATCTTTGTCTTCAATCTTCAACAGAGGCAGAGAATAGCTAGTTACCATCCTCTACTTGCTAATCCTTCATATTTTGCATTAGCTATTAAATTATACCTTAGTCTTCTCTTCCCAGGAATAAATAATCCTATATATCCTGTAAACTTTCATATCCCCTAATTAATACCATAGTGCTTTCCTGGATTCTTTCTCATACTCTCCAAATCACTCTTTAAAGCATGGATTTCCAATAACTCATAGAAAGGGCCTGGTCCCTGCCAACTGTTTGGGAGGGACTCAGTGCAGTTTTATTTTTCTACTTAATGGTTCCTACCATAATATTAACTATTCTTTACATCTGCCTTGTAGAATCCCTAATTTCCTTCAAAGCACAGCTGAAACAACCTTACTGCATGAGGCCTTTCTTATTCTTCTCCTCCCGTAGCTGCTAGTTCCTCCTCCCCCAGAACAAATTACCCTATATTTATCCGGTATGGATGTGTTTATATGTATATTAGCTCCTCAGTTATGATATCTGAAAGAAAAAAAAAACTCTGAGACACAAAAATCTATTGCTAGTCAATAGATTTTTTTCTTTCAATGCAAGGGAGATGCACACACACACATGCAGATATCTTTGACCATAAATTCAATTAGGTCTTACTGTAAAGCCTCTATACAACAAAGCAACAAATTCAATGGTAATCTTTATTGTATTCTGATTGGCCACACTAACAAGGAACAGTAATACATGGGAGTAAAAATATTCTCATCATTAAGAAACATCTGCCCTAACAGGATATAATATGATTCAGACAGTTAAAGCAGAATGCAGTTGATATATGGAAAAGCAATTAGCTATAATTAAGAAACATCTGGCAGGAAACAGGGTATAAGACGTTGTTCCATAGATAAGCATTGTTATAATTTTTGTTTACCTGGCAAACTACATGAATCCTGTGATTGCCTAAAACCAAGATGTAGTTACTTAGGTTCAAAGTTAGTTAAACTGTATTTGACCTCAAATAGAATGGAAGCTCCTTGAGGACAGGGCAGTTAATCTTTGTCTTGGTATCCACAGTCCTAGCATCAAGGAACTTAATAAATGCTTGTTGATTGAATGAAGTCATGGAAGGATTGCAAGACTAAAGGTTTAAAGAGCAGCTTCTAATCAGAGCTCTGTCACTGCCTTGTTGTATGAAATTGGGAAAATAGCTTATGTAGGGATGTTTGTGAGGACATGCTGTATTGTTTTTCCCCACATAGGGTATGTATGTAGAAATGGGTCTGTCTATATGTGACTCACAGGGAAACAAGAATAGATATTTCTAGAGCCTTCACTCCCACACTTTTCAAAAAGAGACTGATTGGTGCCAGGAGGTGAAACAGAAGGTTGAGGCCAGACCCTGGCCAGTCATCCCTTATCAGAGAGAGGCAAGATGGGACTAGAATTGTAGCTCTCTGCTCCCTTAAGTATGGTTAATCAGAGGAAATGACTTTTAGGCTCAAGCTGTGCTCCAGACCGCTATCCATTAATGGGGAAGGAGTGCTCCAAGGTATACATCCCAAACTAGACTTTGCACCAAATGCTACTTCTACAATGAATACACATAGTGAATAGAGAATAAACAAATTTATCCAAGTCAATAAAAAATAAAAACCCGAAAAAGTATACATACGAGAAAATATCAGACAATACACAAAGTAAACGTGGTGTCCCAGTGTTAACAAGATAACTCAGCTCACCCGAGAGGAAATTCCGTGTATTATGTGTAGTATAGTAAGCTGGAGATAAGGACATGATTGAGATTCTTGGTTCCTCTACATGCCAGCTTCTTCCTAGAGTCTCTCTCTCTTCAAGGCTCTAAAGAGAGTCTGGAATGGAGTGTTTTCTCTCCTGGAGAGGGAAGCCAGAAAACCAGGACCTCTCTTTTCTCTAGCTCTCATCTACTCCAAAGGCACCGAGAACTAAGCAAATCTCTGACAGTGAGAAAAGACTTGTGCAAATTGTCTTGAGCCAAGGGTGATACTTAATCACTCAGTTTTCTCCCCTCTTAACTGTGGGTATCAGTTGGATCCTTTACCAGAAGGAACTTCACCCACCACTTACTATCTTTGTGAGCCTAGGAAGGTCTCAACTTCTGTCTGGGATAATAATAGTATCTACCTCCCAGGGAGGTTGTGAGGGGATAAAATGAGTTAATATTTGAAAAGTGCTTAGTAAGTGTCTGACACACAGTAGGTGTTAATCCTTCCTTTACTGGTTCAACTTGGGAAATGGGAGAGAATAACCTACTGACACAGTACCAGAGATTGTGTATGTCGAGAATTCAGATAAGGCTCTTTGGAATCAACAAATACTGCTCAGACAGGAAGCAGATCAAGCAAGCAGGTTGACAAGGAAACACATTAGAGTGCTATGTGGGGGACTCAGGTAGAGGCTAGAATTGGATTTAGGTGATCTGCTCTTTCTTTGACCCTTAGTCTCTAATTCAGGGGGTTAGGCATTGGCCATGGCCTGATACCAAATCAATCCCAATGAGGTAGAAATGAAGGAGGAACCACTGGTAGATAATAAGGCAGTATGGAGCTTGCTAATTAGGCAACCCTACCTCGGGTGGAAGTGAAGAATTTTAAAAATGAGAGGTCTGGAGCCATTAAAATTCCAAGTGGGCATCATTAAAGGTAACTACAGAATGGTGTCTGCCAATGGGAAGGAATAGGTGGAGTAGGAGGAGGAGGAAGAGAAGAAGGGTAACATCAACTCATGAAGGCAGCTCAGGAGACACAAGAATCAGAGGATAGGGAGAATATTCTGTGGGCACCAGAATCTGGAAAAGAAAGCAGGAGGGTAATAAGAACTACAGCTAAAGCAGCCATTCAATGAGTAAGGTTGAACCAAGTCAAGACAAGGAAATGAAGAGTTTCAACTAGGATGATGATGGTAGCAGAAGGAAACAGGAGAGGTAGGAAAAGATACGAGAAAAATGAAAAACAGGATATTAATGTGGTTTAGTGGAAGGAGCAATGGACTTGGAGTCAGAAGGCCTGCCTGTCTTAAATCCCTGCTCTGACAGGGCAGGGTGGGCAAGTCATTTAACCCTTAATTCTTGCTCTACCTTCCTCATCACAGTGCTGTAGAGAATAGGCCTTTTAAACTTTAAAGTGATATCTACATACACATATACCTGAGCTGTTATCATTATCTTTCATCCCACACCTCTACTGAAGGTAAATTCCATTGATGTGAACCCAAGGAGACATATTTTCTATGATTCAGATAAATGCAAATAGTCTGAAGTGGGAGTTCTGTAAAGGAAAATGGACTTGTTTTGAATACTGTATCATGAAAGGCAGGTTGGTACAGTGGGTAGAGAGCTATTCCCAAGAGTCAAGAAGAAGTTGGTTCAAGTCTAGTCTTTGATAGATATTGCCTATGTAGCAGCCCTATGCTATTCCCTAAGGCTAAACATTGCAGAGATAATGCCAATCTGCATTGGTAAAAGCAAATTCTTCACCAAAGCTCTTTCCCCTAATGAAATCACAGGTCTAGTTATAAACAAAAACAAAAACAAAAAACCACAATGTAAAAAGGCCAGGAGCCCTGAAAACTCTGTAGAGATTCCACTGAACAGATCAAGGTAAAAGATTTTGTTCTTTCTTTTCCTTGAGGTTATTTAGGAACACAGTGCCTTTCACTGTCCTTAATAGTTGATCTCTTGAATCCCTACTTTTCTCCATCTTTTACTGCTGAACCCAGATTGTTTGAGAGAATGGTGTATGTGGGGGAAGAGCTCGGCCACAGGAAGACAACGAGAACTGCTTAACTCATATGGCCCAAGCCTTCCTCCCACCAAGGGAGGGAAACATCCACTGAGGCTTTAGTCTTCAGCCCTCCGCAGATAAAGGCTACTTCCAGAATCCTCCCTTGGCCTAGCCTGCTTAGATAAGGGAAACCTTGAGGCCTTAAGCAAAGGCTCATTTGGACTAGTTAAGGAACTGATCAGTTGAGTTTGCTTATTTGTAATGTTGATGATGTAATATGACCATAAGCTAGATAGTAAAATCTGGGGCTATGGACTGTCTTTGTAATTTATCCACTTTGAAGTGGGTTACTCATCCCTAGGGGAGTAGGGGATGGGCAATTAGTGGATGCAGCAGGCAGCTTGGTGGTATTCTGGATACAGTGCTGGACCAAGGGTTGGGACAGACATGAGTTTGAATTCTGCCTGAAATACTTGCTTTCTGTGGGATTTGGGGCAAGTCATTAAACTCTTCATTTTCCTTATTGTAAAATGAGGGGTTATAATAGCAGCTAAAATGAAATAAAGTATTTTCGAACCTTCAAATTCTTTATAAATGTTTTTGCTATTATTATCATTATAGCTCCCCCCACCCCCCTCCCCCTGTCTTTCCTGTTTTTCCTTTTTTTTTTTTTTTTTTTTTTTTTTTTTTAGGCAATTGGAGTTAAGTGAGTTGCCCAGGGTCACACAGCTAGTTAGTGACAAGTGTTTGGTCTGAGGCCAGGTTTGAACTCAGGTCCTCCTGACTTCAGGGCCAGTGCTCTATCCACTGCGCCACCTAGCTGCCCCCTGTATTGACTTTTCAAGACTGAAACAACAGATATGAGAGATAGTATGACTTGGTTGAAAGGCCATAACGAGGTAGGACGTTCATTAACAATAGCTGGCTGGTCAGAAATTTGCATTGATGAATGTAAATCTGAAATAGACCTGACAAGGGAACAAACTTTGCATTTAGTGAAATAGACAGTTTCAACTGGCATAGAGCTCAGTCAAATGCCTACTACATTCAATTCTACAAATATTTCTTAAATACTTATTACAAGCAAGATGGAGTGCTTTCTGCTAGGAATAACAATGTCAAAAATGACAGTCCATCCCTCAAATAAAATGCTTTTATTGTGGGCATTTGTTCCGTGAAGCTTGGATTCAGTCAAAGGGCTAGGCTTGAGGATCTAAAGGGCCATGTGTGGCCTTCAGGCTGCAGGTTCCCCACCCCTGCCTTGGGATTCCTCTGCCTTGCTTTCCCATCCCCAACATCTCATTTCCTTCTTTGTTTACTTATCCAGGGCCTCCATTGATGGAGATGCTATTGTGACCATCCCAATACCAACCCAGAATGAGTAGGCAGAAAATTGTAGGTGGTGGGGCAGGGTGTGAGGAAATAGACTTCTTGGGGCCATGGGGAGAAGTTTCAAAACACATGAAATGAAATATGGTGTAGCATACCCTTTGAGAATATCCTGTAGCAGGAAGTAAGACTGAATAGGATGGTAAAGAGTTGTTTAATTTCAGGGTCAGAAGACTAGACTTCATTCAATAATCAATGAGGAGCCACTGATGGTTTTTGAAAATAGACCCCCAGGCACTTTAGAACATCAGAAGCAGTGTGGTAGAAGGACCGGAGAGGATATTGTTCAACCGTTGTTTTTGAAGAAGACCAATGGTTTCTTGGGTGATGTCTTGATTTGTGCGTGAATTAGTTTTAAGTGAGGCAGAGATGCACAAAGTCAACTCTATCTTTCAAATTCATTGAAGTTCAGTGACAAGACAAAAGTCAGTACAACTGGTGATGGCCCAGGATGCTGCAGATGACCTTGGAATCTTTGATGTCTAAGTTTTAAGCACTCCATAAAACCTGCTTCAGCCACCTTTGACCGCCAATGCAAAAAGAACTGCTGTAAATATTTTTGTATATTATAGGTCCTCCTCCCACTTTTTTTTTTTTCTGGATCTCTTTAGGATACAGACCTATTAGTGACATTGCTGAATCGAAGGGTATGCATAGTTTTATAAACTTTTGGGGCTATAAAGTTTCAAATTGCTCTCCAGAATGGTTGGATCAGTTCGCAACTCCATCAACAGTGCATTAGTGTCCCAATTTTCCCATATCCCCCTGCAATATTTCTCATTTTTTCATATTTACCAGCCAGATCAGTATGAGTTGATACCTCCGAGTTTCTTTAATTTGCATTTCTCTAATCAGTAATGATTTAGAATATTTTTTTCATATGACTATAGATAGCTTTGATTTCATCATTTGAAAAATACCTGTTCATATTCTTTGATAATTTATCAACTGGGGAATAACCTGTATTCTTCTAAATTTGACTCACTTCTTCAAATATTTGAGAAATGAGGCCTTTATCAGAGACAACTTGCTGTAAAAATGTTTCCCAGCTTTCTGCTTTCCTTTTAGTCTTGGTTGTGTTAGTTTTATTTGCACAAAATTTTTAATATAATCAAAATTATTCATTTGATATCTCCTAATGCTCTCTGTGTCTTGTATGGTCATAAATTCTCCCCTTCTTCATAGATCTGACAGGTAAACTATTCTTTGCTGTGCTAATTTATTTATGGTATCAGCCTCTATATCTAAATCATGTAACCATTTTGACCTTATCTTGATATATAGTGTAAGGTATTGGTCTATACCTAGTTTTTGCCATACTGTTTTCCAGTTTTCCTAGCAGTTTTTGTTGAATAGTGAGTTCTTGTCTGTAGAGCTTTGGTCTTTGGGTCTTTGGGTTTATCAAACACTAGATTACTATGATCATTTACTACTATGTTTGGCATATCTAATCTATTCTGCTGATCCACCACTCTATTTCTCTTTCTATTTCTCAATTACTTATAATGTACTTTTTCAATATATAAATATAGGTCATGGAAATTCAAAGGCAACAAAAAGTCATGTATCTGTTAAGGTGGGTTTTAGGTTTTTTTTCATCTTTTCATATTATGGTAATTGATTTATGTCAGTTAAGCCTGTATTAAATTATAATAATTAATGGTGCTGTCCTTTCCTCCATTCCCCCATCCCTTTTGGGCATTTATAGTGTATTTGAACAGGTCAGGCTGGAGATGATTGCCTTAGTTGCAAGACCTATCTCACTTTGATTCTTTCTAGTACTCTTATCTATTTTTATATTTAGATCTAATGAATTGTTGTTCTGACTATTCAAATATGTCTGAATAAGAAATGACTACCAAATTAGTATTTCTTTCCTATCTGTTAAAAATAAAATCAATTTTATTTTTAATGTTACTTAGCGTTGGCCATGCCCAACACTTTCTAGTTATTTCCTAAAAGAAAGTGTAAGGATATATGGACATGAGGTTTCTGGGTTGTTTACAAGTCCTTGGAGTCTTTGATTCCAAACTGGTAAATAATTACTTCCAACTTTTTTCACCATTCTTGCCTATTTCCTCCTACATTTGCATTGAGGTCACTTGGCATCAATGTTCATGATGTTTTAATTTGAAGGATCTTATTAAATTCTTCATAAGGTTTCTTTGTCTCTTCTCCCTCTACAACAGTTGTTGGCTAATGAGCTGTATTTATTTTCATAGTAGTCTTTTTGCAGATGAACAAATGTCCCAAGGAATTATGTTTCTTGGTGCCTTAGAATTCATGAGAAAACAACTCTTTTCAAGGAAAATATTTGAGCTGTCCTTCCTTTTAACTATAACTTCCTTTTGTCTTTTGGTTTTATTTACAATGAAGATGTCAAGACTAATATAATTTAGTTTCTCCAGTAGAATGTCTATTCACATATAGAGGCATATGTATTTTAAAATTGCTTAATCGGTGTATTATTGGGAAAGGTCTGTACCAATTATGACACATTACTCATATGTCACAAGGAATTCCTATATATTCAAGGGTGGCACAATATATGAAGACTTGTCTGGATTATAAATAAGTTCTGTATTTATATCCCCCACAAGATTGTAAGAATAAAGGTTTTTTTTCCCCCTCTCTTCAGATGTCTCTGAAATATTCCTGGTTTCAGATCCCAAATTTCTTCCTAGAAGTGTGACAAGGCTCATAGACTGATCCTCTTAATTTTCCTGGGTAGCCTAGGGTGGACTTAGACGCAAGTGCACTTTACTAACCAAGCCCTTGTGCTCCAGAAAATGCTATCCTGCCTCTTACCTGAAAATAAGTTACATTTGTGCTTTGCCTTGAGGTTTACAAGGTGTGAAGAATAGGCTTTGCTCAGGAAGATTAAGTCTTGCTAGTCAATGAAAGAACGTGACCTATTATTTGGAGGACTGTTCTCAGAGAGGCTGTAGCATCCAATCAGTATTCAATCAGAGTATGTACCTTCTCTAATGTCACCTCAAAATCTATTGAAATTTGTGCCAGCTCACAGGCTTATTACTCAAATGGGAAAAACTATCAGTTCAGGTATAGCTATACATCAGAAAGAGTGACATAAAGGGACCCTGGAAGCAAAACACATTTTACTCTTAACTTTTCCTGAAGTATGACTCCGCATAAATGAATAGCCAACATGTCATTTGTAGGAAATAAATCCAGAAGTTGGAATTAGTTCTGTCACCATTTTACTGGGAATATTAACACTTTATCTTATTTTGACATCTAGAGCACAACCTGTCTAATCCTTGTCATCCTGTGTAATTCCCAATCGGTTTTTTTCACAAATTCCCTACTGCACTTGCTCCCAAATTTTTTGAAGAACCCCTTTTAAAATAAGAAAAAAATGTCATGGGTCCACATGTGATAGCACTGGAACAAGTATCTACAAACTGAGAAACTATATAATACCTAAAAGCTACTATGAATTTAGTGATGTTCTTAAATTAATCTGAATTTTATTAGAAATAATAGCTAGAACCTATTCTCCAATAGATAAGTAGTCAACAATATGAACAAAGTTCTCAAAAGAATTGTAAGCTGTTAACAAACATATAAAAAATGACCAAAATCACTACTAATAAGAGAAATGGAATCCTGAGGTTTCATTTCAACCCCTTCAAATTGACAACAATGACAAAATGTAGGGAAAGGTGATGTTGGAAGGATTGTGGGAAGACAGACACTTAGCTAGGGCATTGTTGGTGGGGGCTGTGAATCAGTGCAAACATTTTGGAAAACAACTTGAAATTTTCCAAATAAAATGACTAAGATGTACAGATCCTTTGACCTAGACATTCTACTATTAGGCTTATATCCCAGGTATCCCATTAATAAGAACACTCTCTCTCTTTCTGTTTCTCTCTCTGTCTCGCTCTGTGTGTGTGTGTGTGTGTGTGTGTGTGTGTGTAACTCATTTTATGATAGCAAAGAATTGGAAACAAAGTAAATGCCCAATGATTGGAGAATGGCTAAAAAAAATGTGGTACACAGATGCAATGGACGTTACTATGCTGTTTTTGTCCTTCTTTCTCAGAAGACCATGACATCAAGGAGATGATGACATGATTTGCAATTGACTTTGTTATGAGTGAGGGAGAGCTGTGCAATCATCAGCCTCACTTTCTCCTCCAGAGCCATCTGGGTCCAGTGGCCAGATACTCATCAGGATGACTGGAGATGGCACAGGATGCAATGGAAGACCCTGGCCTTTTTAAGCTAAGGTCTTTTCAGATTCTCCCTTTGAGTGAGGTAACACCCATTCAGTGAATAGGCCTTTTTAAGGAGTGAGCCAAGGGATGGCCCCCTTAATAAAAAAAATCAAACTGGGAAGGTTCGACCCCCAGGGTTGCTGGCCAAAAGAGAGACAGTTACTATTTACATTCACTCTTAGCAAGGAGGGCCCAAAAATAACCAAATACAATTCAAGTCAATTTCTTCCTGCTCAATGACAAAACCAGTTCATTGTCTACATCTCATGACCATCCAAGACACGATAACAAATAACAGCAAGAACTACAAACAACTGTTCTCAAAGTCCAATCCATTATCCACACCGTGTGGAGTGAGAGGGGTGAGAGAACAAGTCACTGGCAAATAGGGAAATGACAGCCAACATGATATATAAACAGAACTTCATATACTCTTAAAGAATTATAATACTTATGAAAGTATGACAGGAGCCCTGGAACTCTGAATTAATTGGGCTCTAGTAATAACCACTGATTGGGTCCAGTGCCCCAGTCAATGTACTGAAACTGCTCCTTAGCATCATTCAAAATGACAGGATAACATAAGGTTGCAATCTGATCCCACTTGAAATTGTTATAACAATCAGCATGCTGTGTAGCATCTTGGGGCAACTTGTCTTCCTTTCTGTCCTAGGACCATGAAAAGTCAAGAGATACCAGAATAAATCAGCAATACCAACCCCCTGCTTGCTGGAAATTCTCTAGAACAAATGGGGCTGACCACTAAGGCAGACAAACTACAAGTGGCATAAAATGGACTTAATATACGGATACTTACTTTCTCATAGGCTGGTATTATAACAAAAATGGGACTAGATCTTACTAGCTTAGAGGCAAAGGCTTGATACTATTTGGGGGGGGGGCAATGATACTCTCAGCTCCAAGCCAAACAACTATGTATTGTCAACTAGTGTAGGGTAATCATAAGAAATAGCATCCTCCCTAAGTCTAAATTATATGAAATAATGCACAATCAAGGAGCTACAAAAACATGAAGAGAGAAATATTGAATAACCTGTGGTTAATGAAAATTTTCACTTAAGATCAACTACAAAAACAATACCTAATAGTGAAATAGATGACAAAAATCGTGTTATTATCTCCAATGATTTTGTAATGGAGGTGGACATACTTAGATGAATTTTTCAAATCCTTTTTTGAGCATTATGGCATGAATCTAACTAGCAGATCATATATATCAAAACAGAACAATTTTTAAAAAAACTGGCATTTGTTTTCATCATGAATTGATGCATTTTCTCACAATATTTGAAAGTATAAAAACATTTCAGAACATACGGTGACAGTATATGTGGTAGCCATTGGCACAATAAAAATCACATAGGAAAACTGAAACTTTCAAGGGATATCCCTTCAAAAGACACACAGCAAATGCTCCTATGGCAAAAGATATTTAGAAAAGCTATTGAAAATCTATAGAATGACATTATCAGGTTATACCAATTCCCATCTAGAATATGTGGTAGGAAACTTGAGCACATACCAGACAATTAAAAGTAACAAGAAAGAAATGTGGAAAACAAAAATATATCACAAGTTCCATATTCCTGTAATAAACAATTGAAAGAGCCAAAATGTTAGGCTGAAGGCTCAAAGTAGCACAATGAACAAAATTAACAATTCAACATTGATCTAATCGTTATTAAAGAAGCTTGAGAAGCAAAGGAAATCAGGAGAGGTAAAGGAATTTTGACATGGGAGGATATGGAGAATTTCTGGTCATCTGTTTGCTACCAAGAAGTCCAAAACAATTAAAACTCAAGTTGGGTCAAATGAGAAACAGAAGACTTTTGCACTGTTAACATAATGAAAGACAGAACAATTATGGTCTCTATTTAAAACATGTGAACTACTTAATAGTGTCAAGATAAATTAATATGAAATGTGACTTTTTTTTTCAGGGAGACAATTTAAGCCCATTATGGTTCTGCCTAGTCTTAACTCTATTATCATCTTTCCTAAATAAAATTAAGCATCACTTCCAAATTAAAAAGGGAGTTGAAAAAAAAGTCTTATTAATCACTTCATGTACATGGATCAAATCAAGCTTTGTGATTCCACTGAAAAACATATTCAGTATCTCCATCAATCTTTCTTTAGTGATATCAGAATGTCATTTGGACTCAACAAACATAAATTTCATGGTATTCATACCCAAAGAAAGAATTGATAAAATCTGAATGCCAATCAAAGCATACTATTTTCACTTTAATTTTTTCAGGGCTTTTTTTCCTTTTGCAAACTGCATTTTTTTTTGCAAACTGTTTCTTCTTTCATAACATGACTAATAGGGAAATAGGTTTTACATAATTGCACATATATAACATATTAAATTGCTTACCATCTTATGGAGGAAGAAGGGAAGGGAGGAAGAAAAATTCGAACTTAATATTTTATAAAAAAAGAATGTTAAAAATTGTCTTTACATGTAAGTGGAAAAATAAAATACTATTAAAAACAAATAAACAAAAACAAGCATAAAATGCTTTACATATGCCAAGAAGAGATTGAGGTTGAAGGTTTCAAATGTGATTTCAGAGGTCAAAATGAACCAATGAGTAAGGGTAGTACTTAAAAATTTTTTTTGTCTTCTTCAGGCAAGACATATCAAGCATGTCTTTATTTTCTCTCCCTTTCACTTACCCCTATTGAACAACAGCAAATAATAATAGGAAAATCTTTAAAAGAAGTATTCATGATCAAGCAGAGCAAATTTCTACACTGACCTCTTACAAAAATATGTCTTATTCTGTGTGTAAAGTCCATGACCTCTTTTCTCAGGAGGTAGATAGCATGTTTCATTTTTGATCCTCTGGAATTGGAATTTGTCAATATATTAATCAGAGTTCTCATGTCTTTCAAAGTTGTCTTTCTTTATGAAAAATATGTATAAATTGTTCACCCGGTTATGCTAGCTTTATTCTGCATCAGTTAATACTAGACTTCTCAGTTTTTTTTCTGAAACTATCCATTTCGCCATTTATTATGATGCAATAATATAACATTTATATCTATTTTAATTTGCTTAGCTATTCCCCTGTAGATGGGCATTACCTTAGGTTACTGCTTTTTGCTACTATAAAAAGAGCCACTATAAGATTCTTTTTCATATAAACGTCTCATTTCTCTCTCCTTTGGATTTCTTTGGTGTATAGGTCTAGTAGTGGTATTGCTGGGTCAAAGTACATGCAGTTTAATGACTTTGGGGGCATACGTAGTTTGACATTGCTTTCTAGAATGACTAGAGCAATTCATTTTTACCAAGAGTATATATGTGTCTGTTTTCTTGCAATTCTTCCAAAAATTGTCCCTTTCTGTCATCCTTGCCAATCTGTTATATGTGAGGTAGAAACTTAAAGTTGCTTTAATTTGTATTTCAATATTTGTTCATAATTTGAAGTATTGCTTTCATATATTTGTTGACAGCTTGGCCTTCATTATTTGAAAACTTCCCGTTCCTATCCTCTGACCAACTATTTGGGAATGGCTCTTTTTCTCATTAATTTGAATCAATTTCTTACCCATCTTGGATATTAGATTTTTTTTGATGGGGCAATGGAAGTTAAGTGACTTGCCCAGGGTCACACAGCTAGTAAGTATCAAGCGTCTGAGGCTGGATTTAAGCTCGGGTCCTCCCGAGTCTAAGGCCAGAGCTCTATCCACTGTGCCACCTAGCTGCCTGGGATTAGATCTTTATCAGAGAAACTCGCTGTGAAGCTTTTTGTTCCTAGCTATTTTTTGTCCCTTCTATTTTTAATTGTATTGGTTTTACCTGTGCAAAGTTTTAAAATTTTCTTTTTATTTTCTGCGTTCATGTCTATCATTAATTTTGGTCATGAACTCTTCCCTCATCCATACATCTTAACAGAATTTTCTTCTTTGTTCCCTTAATTGGTTTATAATGTCATTTTTTAAAACATCCTAGATCATGTATCCATTTGGAATTTATTTTGTTTAAAATATGAAATATTGGTCTTAACTTAATTTCTACCCGATTACCTCCTAGTTTTCCCAGAAGATTCTGTTGAATAGTAAACCTATATCCAATAGCTGGGATCGTAATGAAAATACTTCTACTTCTTTCTCTATTATATATAATGTTTGATCTTGACTTGAGATAGATAATGCCTAACATATTAAGGAAAAGTCAATTTATTCCTATGCTTTCTAGTGTATTTAACAATAATTAGTGTTGTATTTTCTTAAAGGCCTTTTCAGCATCTATTGATATTACCATAAGGCTTTTATTTTCATTATTTATGTACTTTATTATGTCGATAGTTTTCTTTATATTGAATGAACCTTGAATTCTCAGTATAAATCCAATCTTAGCTGAGAGTATAATCTTTTAAAATATGTTCTTGTAGTCCATTGTTAACATTTTATTTCATATTTTTTGTGTCAATGTTCATTAGGAATATTAGTCTACAGTTTTATTTTTCTCCTTGTCTCTCCCTGGTTTAGGTATCAAGAAAATATTTGTACCATAGAAAGAGTTTGAAAGAGTCCCTTCTTTTCCATTTTTGCAAAAAGTTTGTGTAACATTGGAATATATTGTTTTTCAAAAGTTCAAAGGATTACTTATCTATCCATCTGGTCCTATAGTTTTTATCTTTGGGAGTTCACTTATGTCTTGTTCAATTTCTTGTTTTGTTAATCTGAGTAATTTATATTTTTGTAAGTATCCATCCATGTCATCAAAGTTATCAGTTTATATCAGGCATGTAATTAGTCAAAACAGTTTCTGGTGGTTTCCTTTATTTCCTCTTAAATTGTTGTGAATTCTCATGTTTAATTTTTGATGTGAGTAATATAGTTTTCCTTTTTTTTAAAATCAGATTAGTTGTTTACATAGTAGTGTTTTTAAACATGTTCTTTTTTATCAATCTAATGGATTTTTGCTTAAAATTTTGTTCATCTCTTCTTTTGTTTTGATTATTTTGCCTGGCAGTTTATTCTTCATTGTAAGCATTTATTTTTTGAAATGTTATAGTCCAAGCTCTTGTCTTTAGAATGGTAGTTGTCAGGGGCAGCTAGGTGGTGCAGTGGACAGAGCACCAGCCCTGAAGTCAGGACGACCTTAGTTCAAATCCCGCCTCAGACCAAACACTTGACACTTATTAGCTGTGTGACCCTGGGCAAATCACTTAACCCCAATCGCAAAAAAAAGAAAAAAAAAAGAAGAATGTTAGTTGTCAAGTCTTGTATAAGTTCTAATTCTGGGTCCTTTCTCTTTCTACCTTTCTCTTTTCTATTTCTTTCTTTTTGTCTCTTGAATATTTTTAACCCAAAAACCTAGGCTATGATATTCCTGAGATTTTCCTTTTGTGGTTTCAGGAAGTGACCAGTGCATTCTTTCTATTTTCACTTAGCTCTCTGATTTTGAGATACTGGATGGTCTTCATTTATCATTAAAAAATACCCAATATATTATCTGGGTCTTTTTTTTTTCCTGGGAAAGAGCATGATTTACATAACCAATGATGTTTTTAGATAATCTTTACCTATTTTCTAGGTCAGGATGGATAGGTGAATAGATAGATAGGTGGGTGGATAGATGGATAGATAGATAGATAGATAGATAGATAGATAGATAGATAGATAGATAGATAGAT
>NW_020954576.1:7709354-7759778 GCF_900497805.2 Vombatus ursinus
GATAGATAGATAGATAGATAGATAGATAGATAGATAGATAGATAGATTCAGTGTGGACAGACTGCTTGTCCTAGAGTAGAAATAGCTAAGTTCAAATTTAGCCTTTAGACACTTACTAGCTTTGTGATCTTAGGAAAGTTAGAACCTCTGTTTTTCTTAGATTCTTCAACTATAACATAAGGATAATAATAGCACCTACCTTTCAGTGCTGTTGTGAGGATTAAATGAGATAATATTTGTAAAAGGCCCTTAGTATAATGACTGTCACATAGCAGACACTATATAAATGTCTATTCCCTTTCCTTTTCTATTCATTATCTCATTTGGGCTTTCCAAAACCCCTGGATGAATAACATCCCTGTTGTCTTGCCTGGTACTGGAGGTGTACTGATGATGCTTTCAGCGAGCCTACATATAATAAGCTTATAGCCTAATCCTATTATTCAATTACAAAACCCCAATAATTTTATTTATGCAATATTTTTAAAGAAAATCATGCGTGTGTACATGTATATATATATATGTGTATGTGGGGCAGCTAAGTGGGTAAAGCTCCAAGCCTGGAGTCAGGAAGACTAATTTTCCTCGGTTCAAATATGGTCTCAGACACTTACTAGCTGCATGACCCTAAGCAAGTCACCTAATCCTGTTTGCTTCAGTTCCTCATCTGTAAAAGGAGATGAGAAGAAAATGGCAAACTGCTCCAGTGTCTCTGCCAAGAAAATCCCAAATGGGGTCATGAAGAGTCAGATATGACTCAACATGTGTATATGTGTATACATACGCATATACATACATCTATATACACACATACTTCTACACACACACACAAAGTACACACACATATATGTCTGTATATATAGCTCTATTTATCTCATTTGAACCTTTTGACAACCCTGTGAGCTAGGTACTATGGCCAGTTTTTATCCTCATTTTTCCATACAAAACAACTGATTCTCTGAGAGAGTCATACAGCTAATAAGCATCAGGGACCAGACTTGAATATGCTTTCCTTGACTCTTCCATTACCCTTTGATGTAGAGGTGTGTATGTTCATTTCATTCTCCCAAGTTTAAGGGACCCCTTAACATTCCCCTACCCTCCAACACCCATATAGCCTACATGCTTGGATCATTTGTGTTTTTTATGCACTATATTCCTCTAATGTGGATGGTTAGACCATCTCTTTCATATTGTTATGGATTTCACTGAGTAGACTTTAGTGTTTCAGGGCCTGATGCAATTGGTACAGTGTCATCTGCAAATAGAAGCATTTGGAGAATCTTACCATCAATAGAAAATCATTTTCTATGTGAATTCTGAACAGAATAGCTTCCATGACCTTAGGCACACGTATGCCTCCCTGTTTTAAATTGTGTTTTATATAATACTAAGAATACCATTGAATGACCTTACCTCTGTAGATCCACCGCTACAGAGTTTTTGTAATTTTAATGAATATAGAAGAGTCACCTTATTTGAGGAGGCAAAATCTTTATTCTACCAAATCAAGTGCTTTTTAATAATAATAATAATAATAATAATAAAAACCCCAAAACAATAAAGTCAATGGGGTGATATACTTCCTATACCTCAAAATGGGTTGCAAAACCTTAATGAGGATGGGACAACTAGGGCTATGCCTCTGGGGAAATACAATTTAGAGTGTACATAAATTTTAAATAATAACTTTGACAGATTATCCAATTTTAAAATTTGTTAATATCACATGCATTCCTTTCAGCAGCATATTGACACAATTCAGTTTAGTGGCACCTAATTAGAAATAATTGTTTAAATTGGAAGCTACCAGGAGGCATGCCGTATTGATACTCATCTGTAAGTCACTATAATAATTACTTTTTATATTTAATATATTTAATTTTCCCCCAGTTACATGTTAGAACAATTTTAACATGTCTTTTTTTAAGTTTTGAGTTCCAAATTCTATTCCTCCTTTCATCCCTTTCCTCCCCCTCTCTTAGACAATAAGCAATCAGATATAGGTTGCACATGTGCAATCATGTAAACCATTTCCATAGCAGTCATTTTGTATAAGACGACTCAAAAGAGAAAGAAGGAGGGGAAGGAGGGGAAGGAGGGGAGGAAAGAAAGAAAGAGAAAAATAGCATGCTTCAGTCTGTATTCAAATATCAGTTCTTTCTCTGGAAGTGGATAGCATGCTTCATGATTAGTCCTTTGGAGCTGTCTTGGATCATTGTGTTACTAAGAATAGCTAAATCATTCCCAGTTCTTCATTGTACAATATTGCTGTTACTGTATACAATGTTCTCCTGGTTCTGCTCACTTCACTTTGCAGCAGTTGTAAATAATTACTTTTTAAATTATTTCTGCATTTTGAATCATAAAATTAATTTGATGATAAATTCTGTGCTTCTTGCCCTGGGTGCCCTATTATTTATAGTTGAGGTCAAATATTTGATTGCAAAGATGTGGAAATTTGCTTGTGAAGCCTACTTATTTCCTTCTCAATATGCATCAAAGTTATCTTTAATGGAAGACTAGGATATTCTTGTAAATAATTTTTGGAAAGCACTCATAAGGATTAATACTTGCTGATATTTTCTTAGCTGATTCATTTTAATAAAGACACCATCTATGATCTTTTCCTTGTTGGAGGAATCCTATCTTCTTTAAGATATTTTGAAACTTGAGTGCTTTTAAAATTGTGTCATCTTCAGCACATTCTTCTTTCCACATTTAACTAGGTTCAGTCATTCTCTATAATTTCTTCTTCTTAAGTATAGCCTAGCTTAAGTATTCAAATCACCAGTGTGGTACAGTGGATTAGGTATAGACTGAGAGATGGGAAGACCTGGGTTAAAATCTTGCCTCTACCAATTAATACCTGTGTGATCACGGCCAAATCAGTTAATCTCTCTGAGCCCATTTCCTTATTCATAAGATGGCAATTAGGATCTATGTAGTACTGACTTCATAGTTTCTCTGAGGTTTCTCTGAGTTCATAGAAGATGTCATATAGATTACTTCAGCATTAAACTGCCATAGAAATATTAGCTATTTTATTATAAGACAATATGGCATAATGGAGAGAGTTCTTCAGGAAGACCTAGAGACTTGCCTCTAACATTTACAAGCTGTGTGATAATGGGTAAGTTACAATCTTTCTGACTTCCTCTTTCTAGCTTCCTCATCTTTAAAAAAAAAAAAAGAAAAGAAAAAGAAAGAAGAAAAGAGTTAAATGAAAAAAAAAAGCCACAGGGGGTTTTGTAAGGCTTAATGAGATGGTTTATATAAAATGTTCTGCAAACTTTAGAGTGCTATATAAATGTCACTTTTTATTTTTATTGTACCAGATCCTGAGTGGCAGGATTCAAATGTGGTGGTTCTGCTTTCCATTCCAGAGGAAAAAGATTGCTATAAAAATGTCACCAAATTTCTTCTCTTTTGTATCTGTCCATTGTCCTTCCAGTTTCTTGTCAGGATATTGGGATATTGGTCTGGAAGTACATGGTGGGGAGGCAAATGCAGGTGTTGCTATCTGTGTGAGAAGGTTCTCTACCCATCTTTTGAAATGGTGAGGGAATCTGAATAATGTTCCATAAAGGATGAAGGAGTGATAGCACATCTGTGATGAGAAGTTAGAGACCAGTCTGAGCAAGGTGAGCATTAGGGCATGGACAGGAAAGCAATGGTTTTCCCAAGTGTTCATTTTAGAATAAAGAAGGAGAGTGGATGAATGAGAGTGACTATCGATGTTGGAAGTCTGTAACAATTCCTTGGTGGAGTTGCATGGCCATCATTGTGATATGAAGGATTGCGTGAGAGTAGGGCTTGTAGCTTCATTGCTAGCAATCTACATGCAGCCTGTTCCAGTATGAATAAGCAATGCTGAGACCTATAAAATCATATAATTTAGTCTTGTTTGTGTGAATTGTGAGAGCAAAATTTGATTCCAGGTTTCTGTTTTTAAAGGAGAGTGCCTAGAGATGGAGCACAAGGAAAGTACTGGATAGCCTAACATTCATCTACAAATGCTGTGGAGACTGACTCAACTGAATCTCTTATTAAATTCTCTAAAGGCTCCTTTTCTCCTTAAACTATATTATTTTGCCATCCTCCTCAGTAATATTTTCCAAATTATTTTGTACTGTAAATGAATTTTGATCTTGGTTGCCTTGTCTGCATTTGTAAGAAAGTTCAACGAATGCCTTGTCAGGTGGTTTATAGGCTTTTTTGGGGTTCTCTGTTATAGTGATTGCTTTGTATTTCTTAATATTTGCTAAGAAATGGTAAGTTGAGGAAACTGGAGCAAAAAGAAATTAAGTGACTTGCTCAAGGTAACACATCCAGTAAGTATCTGAGGTCAGATTTGAATTCAGGTCTTCCTTGAATTCAGGACTCCAAGCCCAGCACTCTACATACTTAGTTGCCTAGGTAAACAGTAAGTCAGTCCTTGACTTTCTTCATTTCTTGATCTAGAACCACATTTTCCAACATAATTTTGGCCACTCTGTGCAATTTCCACTTTGATTTTGAAGTGACCAAGCATCAGGTTATACCTTGCCTTATGGGAGGATCCTTTCAGACTTTTCATAGAATTTTTCTACTTAATTCTTTATAATGGATGTTGTCACAGAAGGTTCGATTATGTAGGTCAAGGTATTCATCTTGTTTATTCTCATAATTTGCAAGGCAAGAAGACCAAGTCTCCCATGATATAATTGTGTTTGTTGACTTTAGATTAATGATGAAACCAACTCCTTTATTTGCCTCTCTGAAAAGAACACATCAGCCAAACTCCCATTAAGCTGTGATTTCTTTGGATCTTCTGATTTCATTTATATTGAGATTGTTGATACAAATGTGGTTCATTTCCTCTTGAAGAGTATCAACTGATTGATCATTGGACAAGCACCATTCATTAACAATACTAATAATTTAATTGTTGGCACAGAATATGGTGCAGAATCTGTTTGATTCATGACCCTCTATACCTTCTCATTCCACTGCCATCGAGACAAGGACTGAGGGTCATTTTTCCTTTTTGTCCACTTGGCATTAATTGGTGACCAACTTTCAACTGGTGGTGATGTTCTTTGCACTTTGAAATGTGAACCCTTGGAGAGCATATAAATATTCATTATTGAGTCATATTCAATGTCTTTCCACCTTGGTAGACTGTTAGACCTTGTACTGATATTATCTTGGACAACTTTAGAGAATCTCAATTGTACAAGGTAGAACTTTAAGATGGATATTAATAAAAATTCCATAGGAATGTCTTGAATTTATATAAAGCATTATATTTACAATATGCTTTATGTATAATATACATTATCAGTTGGGTAACTAGCATTTATTAAGTGCCTATTATGTTCCAGGCACTGTGTTAAATGCTGAGGATATACATAAAGAAAACAAAACAGCAAAAAACAGTTCCTAATAATCCTTTACAACTGAATCCAACTGCTGTATTTTCCATGAAAACTTCCATGATCCCATCCTCTATTTTGGCTCTTTTCATAGCATTTCATTCATACTTTTTAATAGATTTATCATGTAACATTTTGATTCATATATAATTTCTTATTTAGTGCTTCAGGACATTATGTTCTAATGGAGCAAACCACATGTGAACAATTATGTACAAACAAGATATATATAGGATAAATCGGGGGTTCTTTCAGAGGGAAGGCATTAACAGTAGGGTGGACTGGAAAAGGCTTCTTGTAGGAAAGGATTTAGTTGAGATTTGAAGAAAGTCAGGAAAGTAAGGAGGTAGAGATAAGGGGGGAGACAGTCCCCAGCCCAGAGTAAATGGGATTCAGCTAGTGAAAATGCTCAGACTTGGGAGACAGAGAGTCATGTATTCAAGGGACAGCAGGAAAACTAGCGTCACTGGATCATAGAATCAATACATCAAGAGAACTATGGTAAGACTGGAAAGATAGGAAGGGGCCAGATTATGAAGGGCTTTGAAAGCCAAACATAGAATGTTATATTTGGTTTTAGAGGCAATAGGTAGTCACTGGAGTTAATTGAATGGGAGGAAGGGTGTGTGACATGGTCACAGTAACTCTGAAGTAGCAAGTATTATTATTCTCATTTTGGGGATAAGGATACTAAGGTTCAGTGGGGTTGCTACAATCCTATTTGTTAGCTCTCCTCTCTGATAACAATTGGACTTTGTATTTATGTACTTATTCTACTGGACCTGGCACAGGAATGGAAACAGAGTTTCAAATTTTCTTCTTGGGTAGATGTCTGACACAGTGAATGGCTATGAGGAAAACATCATAAGGGTTTTCAGTATCAGTTGTAAAGTGCTTTCAGCTTCAGGTTCTACAGGAATGAATCATTGCTGTTGTTACAGAGTATCCTCAAGGCTGAAGTCCAGATAACAACATTGACATGGTTAAAGTGGCACACCTCAGATTTGTTTCCCAGGATGGAATTCTCCCATTCCGCTTCTAAATAATGTGTGTCAAAGAATTCAGACAGAACATAGAAGAAGTTATACTCTGATCAAGAGTTCCTGTAAACTGGTGAAAACAATGGAGTGTACTGGTAAATGTTTAACAACCAGTTCTCAAAAACAACAACAACAAAAAGTATGCATGACACTCTTAAGTTTAACCTGCATTATTAACATTTTCTCAATCATTTATCAAGCCTAGACCAAAAGTCAGCAAACTGTAGCCAGAGGACCAAATTCTGCTGCAACTAATTTTTGGATATTCAGTTTTGTTTCATTTTGTTTTTACAAAAACATTTTTAGTTCAGATGTACAAAAAGTAGGCAGCTGACCTGTTATGGTCTTCCATATGGTCCATGCTGACCCGAGGTCTAAACAATCTACTAAACAATAAATCAAGTCCTGTTTTATAGCATTTTTACAATTTTGGAGGTATAAATGCTCACACTGAAAATCTTACAATCAACTCTTTTAAGCTAGTACTAATTGACTCCAGCACATCCTTGAAAGTGTCCTCCAAATGCCAGATCTTGAAATAATAAATGGATCTGGTGATTGGAAAATATCACAGATTAAAAATAGGTAAATTACTGAGTGAAGGAACCAAAGGTAACATATTATAGGACTGCACTGAGGCATTGGGGAAGGAGAGAAGGACAGGACACAAGCCAAATTCTCCCTGACACATGGAAAAAGTGAGGAAGCCTCAGAAACCTATGGCGGGATACATATTTCCCACCTTGATTTTTGTAACAACTAATAAAGAATGCCTGATATTGAGCTAGTGTCCTAAGTAATCATGAACTCGATAAAATTATGATCCTGAGCTTAAATAAGATAAAAAAAATTTGCTGGTTTTCCAACTTAATTCAAATTTTATTTATTTAAAAATTGAACCAACTTTAAAACAATTACCTAGAACTAGAATTTGAATTAAAACTAAACATATATTTCTAAAAATACCAAATTTTGACAAAACTCAAACATCACAACATTCTTTAAACCCAGTTTAAATCAAACCATTTTTTTCCCACCTGAGTCCTTCGTAATAAGATCATTTTAGTTATGCAAGGAGACCTGAGTCCCCATAGTGCCCTTGTTTGACATGCATATAGACCTGAAAACAAGATGTTTAGGTGAAACTCAATTTCATAAGAATTTAATAACTACTATGTGCTAGGTGCTGAGGATTCAAGACTAATATGACATTTTCCCTACATCAATGAGTATATGTGTAAAAACAACATATACATATGTTAGTATAGCCTGAGGCAACTAGACGAAGACTGCTGGCCTGTGGTCAGGAAGACCCAAGTTCAAATCCAACCTCAAATTCTTGCTCAAATGCTTGGGCAATTCACTTAATTTCTATTTACTTCAGTTTCCTCATCTGTAAAGTGGGAGTGAAAATAATAGCATCATCTTCTCAGGGTTGTTGTGAGGATTGAATAAAATAATATTTATAAAAAGCTTTGCAAATCTTAAAGCACTGTATACATGCTAGCTATCATTATAAGTAAATATAAAGCTTGTTAAGTTTAAGATATCTAAAGCTATGCCTCCACTTCAGCTTTTTATGCTGATGTCTTGCCTTCATGTAGACTTGCCTGTGACAAAATCTCTGGGCTTTGTTTAGCATTCTTGCCAGTGACAGATAGCTCTGGTCTTTTCACATTTATCACTCTGAATTCTTTCCCTTTCTATTCTAGAATGGATACCAACCCACACTTTGAATATAGATAACAGCCATTTAGTCATGGAAGAAATCTAAATGTCACACACTCAATGCAAATCACTGCAAAATTATTCAGTGAAAGAGGAGGCAGGGGTTCTTATTAAATCAGGATGGAATCAGGAGAACAACCAAATATCACAGGAAGGGAGTTGTTTTTGTTCAGTCGTTTCAGTCATGTTGGACTCTTCATGATGCCATTTGGGGTTTTCTTGGTGAAGATACTGTAGTGGCTTGCCATTTCCTTCTTTGGTTCATTTCAGAGATGAGGAAACTGAGGCAAATTGGGTTAAGTGACTTGTATTGGGTCACACAGTTAGTAAGTGTCTGAGGCCAGATTTGAACTCAAGAAGATGAGTTTTCCTGACTCTAGGTCTGGCACTCTATCCATTGCGCTACCAATTATTCTTCAAATACCTAGGCTCATAACTGAATTATCAAGCAGAAACAATGTTTTTTTTGGTTTGTTTGTTTCAGCAAAAGTATAGCTGTCAAAGAAAAAAAGTGTTCTTAGCAAGGTAGACCAGGTAGGTTAGAAGGAAGGTTTCCTTCATTGAGCAGAGTTGAGGACTTTTGGGTCAAGTGATCAAGAAGATGGAAGATTAGACATTTTCTTTGATCCTTACACCTTTGAAACCTCTCCAAAATAGAAATCATGTGTCAAAGATAAAAGAACTTCAACTGCACCCATGGTTTAGGGCACCACAAAGTCAAAAGAAGGTAGAAAACCCCACAAAATAATGCCAAAGTGGAGCTCCTTTGCAATGCAACTCTACATCCTGACTTCCACTCACCTCCTTTCTAGTGCCAAACTGCAGAAATGTGATGAGGTCTGAATAGCTAGCACCATAGTGGTTGCCTTCTGTGCTATAAGAGATTTCTGCAAGAGAGAAGAGGAACAGAGGGAAAAGGGACTCTGTCCTTTTTACATATATTTGAGCTTGCATATATTTGAGCTTGAAATACAGTTCAACATCATGTTCTGATATCTTCTCTAGCACTGGTTTGGTCTTGCTCTGCACTCCCAGGCCAGAGAACTGAGAAACAAGGTATGGGATAGAAGAAGAGAAGGATAGAGGGAAAGGGGGGGAGAGAGAGAAAGAAGAGAAGACAGGAGGGGAGGGGAGGGGAGGGGAGGGGTCTATGGTGTTCTATTAAGCCTGAAAGAAGGAGCCTAACAACTAGCTAGGTCCAGTTCTCTCTCCCAGAAGTCACTTGGATCAAGGATCTAGAATTGTGAAACGTAAATTGCCCAATTTGGAAGGAGGCTAAGACACTTTGAGATCCAGTCACTGAGGAAAGAAGTCAGCAAGCCATTGAGAACAATGTTGTCCCAGTTTCATTCATCAAGGTCTAGGTGCAGGGGTGGGGAACCTGTGGCCTTGAGGCCACAGGCGGCTCTCTAGGTCCTCAAGTGTGGTCCTTTGACTGAATCCAAACTTCACAGAACAAATTTGGTTGGATTCAGTCAAAGGGTCACACTTGAGGACCTAGAGGGCCACCTGTAACCTTGAGGCTGCTGGTTCCTCACCCAATAGGGTATATGAGTCAACATCTAGGCATTGCTTTATGTTGGTGATCTTGCAATTGGTTAAGTTCTAAAGAAGACAAAGTAAGTAAACCAAAAACAAAGGGGAATCTACTCCTCAGATATGTGGGATGGGATCTTGGATTCTAGGGAGTTTTAACATGACTGATAGGATCATCCTAAGACTCATTGGACTACAAGGTAGGAAGAGATCTCATCAAGTGACTCTTCCTCTGGTGTAGTACTTGTGAAGAAGAGATGGAGAAAGCCTAAGAGCTACTCTTTCTTCCTCAAATAAGAGCTAATCAACTTAGTCTGAGAAGTAGCGATCCAATCCAATCCAGTCAACATTTATTAAGTGCTTACTATTATTCTAGCACTGTGTTGAGTATTGAAAATATAGAATAAAAAAAAGACAGTTCCTGCTCTCGAGGAGCATATGATCTAATGGAGGGAGACCATATACAGAAGGATCAGGAAAGCTGGAGTGGGGGGCACCTCTCTTATAAATTGTAAACTTTAAACAGACACTTCTTATAAACTAAACATTTCAGGCCAGTTTCTTGGTTCTCTCCAGCAACTCACAGAATAATCTTTCACACACACACACACACACACACACACACTCACTCCAAAGCATTTATTAAGCACCTACTATATGGCAAGTACTGTGCTTGGTCCTGAGAATTAAAAAAAAAAAGCTAGGACACTGAATAGAATTCAGTCTTTTGGGAGTATACAACATGTACACAGGTAAATAGCACTAAAAAAATTACAGAGATCAGGGAATTCTTCATGGAGGAGACGGAATGTGAACTGAGACTTGAAGGAAGCTAAGGATTCTAAAATAGTGTGCAAATAAGAGATAAAAATAGGGGCCTTTAGGGGCAGAACTGTGTAAGGAAAAACCACAGGACCTGAAGTTAGAAAATGCAGGTTTGAAATTGGCTCTCCTCACTAAACTATGTGATCTTAGATTCATTGCTTTATTTCTCTGGGCCTCAGTTTCTTCATTTGTAAAATGAATATCTTGGAATCTCTAAATCCCCTTCAAATTCTAGATTTTTGAGCCTCTAATGTAATTAGTGTAACGATTAGGAATGTCTACTGTCTTAAGAAACTTATGGACAACACAACATTGTGTTGTTGGGTGTTTGTTTGTTTTGTGTCAAACAGGGTTAAATGACTTGCCCAGAGTCACAGCTAGTAGATATCTGAGGCTGTATTTGAGCTCAGATCCTCCTGACTCTAGGGCCAGTACTCTATCCACCACATCACTTAGCTACTCTGAAGACAACATTCCTTGTAACCAAAAATTTAAATGTTCCATCTCTGATTTCAGTTCTCTTTCCAGAGTACCATACTGTTTTTCTAATAGTAACTATGAAAGTGTTTTGAAAATTGAAGAATACTTTACAGACATAAGTTATTATTCTTTAATATATGGTAGAATGAAATATGAACAATTTTATTTAAGTAGTTTTCCCTCTGGGTCTGCAGGCTTCCCACCATCATGCATCATAAAAGAATTATTTATCAGTTTTAATATTTATTAAGCACCTACTATGGTTAAGATTGGAGGTGCCTGCAGGTTGTTAGCAATACAATAATTTCTCCCATGTCCTTTATCCTTTCCTGATCCTACTCTCCCACTTCAGGTTTCTCCACCCATTTGCCCATGTGAAGACCAGATTTCCTAAGTTTGTGTGAAGATACATCAAGCAATTCACTGTAGATTATTTCATGTTGTGGAGAGATGCTGATGGTTAGCATGTATTTCATTCAAAGACCCTATTCTAACTGCCTTTTCTTCTCATGCAAGAATGCTGAAGTAGGTATGCTTGTGTGCCTGCAGATGTGATTGTGGGAAAATGGTCAAAAGAATTTTTTTCAATTTCCCATTCTTTTTCACTATAACTGCAACTCTTAGTTTAAAATCCCTCTACATTTTAAACTAAGAGGCAATTAAAAGACCCCCAAACTACTGTTTTGTGAAAGAGACCAAACAAATTATATATTTAAATTCAGATCTACTTTCAAAAATAGAAACACCTAAGGTCCCATGACTTCTTTCCTTCTGTGGCTGCATGAGCTAACATCTTCCCTTGCTTACCAAGACCTTTCCCTCTCTTTATTCAAATAACTCATAGAACCCCAACTCCCTCTTGAAGACTAATTCAAAAAACAAAAGAAAATTCAGTTTCTGTTCCAACATGTGCAAGTACCCTTCTGCTTGGACTGAAGTAGTAATGGCTTCATCTATGTATTTGTGCAATATTTAGCTGTCAGCATATTGAACCAACATTTATATTGTCACTATCTGCTTTATACAAGCCATGGTATGTTCTTTAAAATTCTCTGCAGCATTAAATACCATGAGGAAACTGTTGTATAATTGTGTCTAATATGACTTCTCTGCGTTCAAAATACATTAAAATTCTGCAAGAAAGAGGAAAATCCCTTTAATAACTCAGATTCAGAAAGAAAGAAAATCTAAAAACAAAACCCCAAATCAAAAGTTGGTTTGTGATTTGCACCAGATGTTTTCCTGAGAGTTTCTGTTTCAATAAAGATGTAATTTTTATGTAAATGACAGCATTTTTAAGGAGGGGAAAATCAATCACTCAATCAATTCAACACTTTTTTTTCTCCTTCCAGACTGGATTTGTGACTTCATTTCTATAGGGATATCCTCATGAGGAACTTTTCTTATCAATGCAGATTGAAAATGGCACCTTTCTTGTAATTAGTAGAGATCTTCCAAATTCCCCTCCAAACAACTTTAAAAGAACACCTTAAATTGAATTCTAGAGTGGCAGAACCAACAAAAGGACAGGATGAAAAATTTCCAGCTCAAGACGACTCAGAAGGTCTGCATTAAGGTCTGTTTCATGGGGATGAGAGTAGAGCTCAGTCTAGTGCAGCAGCACACTAGCAACAGGCCTTGGGGTGACAAGAGTTCTCAGCCCTAGACAGTAAGAGGGGATCAGTCAACCACTTAGAAGGAGAAATACAGGGGATCTTTGACTGGCACTGGGATCAGGACTCTATTGAATCACCTGTATTCCATTCACAGTCACAGTCTCAGGGAGAAGAGAAGCACTAGCATAGTAGAGCTTGAGGCTACAGCAAGTTCTAGGGTGGAAAAGAGTGTGGTTGCTCACAGACCAGGGCATAAGCCAGAAAAACAGTGACTACATCCTTCCCTGTATCATACCACCTTGAAAGAACTGAAAACTTATAGACCACCAGAACTAGCTCTGAAAACAGTAGCATAAAAAAGCTGAAGCTTGGCACAGTGCCCCCTCCACCCTGGGAGTAGAGGCCAAATTAAACAAAATCAAAAATCAAGAAATAAACTGGAAAGATGAGCAAACAACAACAAAAAAGAACCTGATTATAAAAAGTTACTATGGTGACAGGGAAGTTCAAAATACAAACTCAGGAGAAGGCAAAGAAATCAAAACAGCTACATGTAAAAGCTCAAAGAAAAATGTGAATTGGTCTCAGGCATGAATTCTTGGAAAAGCTCAAAGGGTATTTTAAAAACTACATAAGAGAGGTAGAAGAAAAATCGGGAAAAGAAATGGGAGTGATGCAAGAAACAAATAAAAACATAATAAGCCAAATGGTAAAAGATGCATAATTATCCACTGAAGAGAACTTACAAAGCAGGATTGGCCACACGGAAAAAGATGTACAAAAAATCATTGAAGAAAAGAACTCCCTAAAAAAGAAAATTGGCCAAGTGGAAAGAGGTATACAAAAGCTCACTAAAGAAAATGATTCCTTAAGAATTAGGATTAGGCAAGTGGAAGCTCATGATTCCATGAGACATCAAAAGATGATAAAACAAAATCAAAAGAATGAAAAAAATAGATGAAAATGTGAAATATCTCATTAAAAAATAACTGACCTGGAAAATAGATGGAGAGATAATTTAAGAATTATGAGGTTGCCTGAAAGCCATGATCAAAAAAAAAAAAAAAAAGACCCTAGACATCATCATTCAAGAATTTATCACCTTAGTTTCATAGTGATTCTAATAGGAATTGCAGACATAATGGAAACAGTGACTTCCTGATAAATGCAACTCATTCTTTGGATATCATTTTGCTACAATATAATGCAGACAGATTGCAAAACTTTCTAAACTATACTTAATATCACAAAAGAACATTTATCAGTAGAACCAACTATCTGCCTCTCAGTGTCCATCTCACATGCTCAGTACACAACTGCTTTCCTGAAAGGAAAGAAAATGTTGAAGCTAAAAATGAAGAAAAAAGAGGAGAGATGCATATTTAACTATTTAGTCGCACTATCATTAAAAAAAATTCTCACACATTGTCACTAGAAAATATCTGGAAAATATCACTGGCCCCATTTTTACAAATAGAGAAGACAGAAACATAGGGAAATAAAAATGCCTATGTTTTAGTTAAAACACATAAGCAAAGATGGACATGGACCATATCTTTTCTCTGTATCAAAATAGTCTTTGTTTTCTGGGTTTTTTTATACCTAGGACTTGTGAAGGAGCCTTACACAGAGTTGGGATTCCTCCTCACTGTCTCAAAGCTAGGCTTTACGATGTTTCTTTCACCTTGTCAAAGGGTTGCCAACATTGACATGGGAGTTATTTGTTGTCATTTCTAGAAGCAATCTCAAGAGGCTACTTTCTCTATTGTAGGGCCTTAAACCAATCTTATAACTGAAATGCTTCAGAAAAAAAAATCAATCTACCACTAAACATTTTTAGATGTGTATCAGACACTATGCTAGGCACTGGAGATGTGAATACAAAAGCAAAAGTTCCTGCCTTCAAGGATTTTACAGTCTATTGAGGGAATATAAAATGTTCAGAGAAAAATAAAAACACTGTATATCCAAAATGAACAGAAAGTGATTTGGGTGAAAAGGAGGCCTAACCGGGAGAATCAGAAAATGCCTCTTTTAGGAAGAGCTCTTGAGTGGTGATTTGAGGGAAACAAGGGGTTCCCGGGGCAGAGGTGAGGATGACACCTTTCTGTGCTTTGGATACAATGTGTGCAAAATCACAAATGTGGAAAATAGAAATGGAATATGGAATTTTGTGTCTGGGTAACAGAAAATGGGCCAGCTTGTCTAACCCACAGAGTTCACAAAGGGGAATAATATGAAAAAAAAATAGGCTAAAGATTGAGAATAGCTTTAAATGTAGAGCAGAAGAGTTTGTAGTCTATCTTAAAGGCATTATGTCGTTTTGCTTTTTCCTCGATGACTCAGAGAAAAACAAAGATGGAATGTTCATCAAATGAGCAGATGACACAAAACTAGGAAGAATAGCTAATATGCTGGCTAACAGAGTTAGGCTAGAGCATTGGGCCAAATCTAGTTAGATGAAGTTCAATAGAGATAGATGTAAATTCTTATATTTGTGTATAAAAAAATTCAGCCTTACAAGTAGAATATGGAGGAGGAATGACTAAAGCTAAGCTCTGAAAAAGAATCTGGGGATTTCAGTAGACTAAATGTTTAATAAGGATCACCACCTTGACTGTCCAGAAAAGACTAATATGATCTTTAAAAGTATATTCATTCCAGCGATATGGTGGTGATAGTCTCATTGTACTGTGCCCTGGGAAAATCTGGGTCTCTATTTTCTCATTTGCAAAATAGAATAAAATTGCAAAATGCACTACCCACTTTCAGAGCTGTTGTGGGGGGAAAGCTCTGTAAACTTTAAAATGATTTATAAAAGTTGAGTTCTATGGCCCTGAGTTATTTTGATTTAGCAACATTATGCATAAGGCAATCTATACTCCAATTATTTCAATCAACTCTCCAAAGTAGCTTTTGTTACACCAAGAATAGACCATTACATTTTCTGGATGGCATATTGCTTTAGGGAACTGGCTCCCAAAATCCTTACAAATGAAGAAGAATCATTATATCAAATCGCTGGAGTAGACTCAATTTATTTCATTACCTCCAAGGCTATTCAGTTAAACTCAATTTAACAAATACCATTCTGGAATCCCTTGCTATTCGAGGTCCAGTGGGGGGTGTTTTCTGTAATCATGATTATGCAAATATGTTCTAACAGACCAGGCAGAAACCATAAATCAAATAGCAAAGCATTTAATTAGGACAGAATAACAAGGCAAATAGCAAGAGAAAAATCAAAGTGCAAGATCAATCTTACCTCCCTAGTACATATACACACACAAAATACAATCCCCCATAGACTCATGCACTAATGGGAGAAGGGGACACCCCTTAGAAAATGCAAGTGGAAAACACTTCGGGTTGCATCGAGACTGGAATATCTCTCTTTGATTTATCTCCTTGCTCTTTCTCATCTCTGCCTCTTACCTTTCCTTTCCCTTATGATTACCACTTTGGTGCTTCATGACTTGCCATTCTCTGCTTCTGACCCTGCTGTTTCTCTACTGAGTTGCTGCAATAGCTTCTTTCTTGGAGGGAGGGTAAAGAACATTACCACCATGGAGTAGATATAATGTACCTAAGAAAATTAACCTGCAATTAAAAAAAAATCTGGAAGAGGAAGGAACAGAGAGAAAACTTCCCACATATATCTGCCAAGTCAGATGTCATAGAGCACATATAACATAGGAAGAATAAGAGAGAGGACCAGTAATTTACAGTAAATAAAATCCATAAGGAGAGCCAGCAATAAAACTTCACACTCCTGCTAGGTAAAGCTGCTTTCTTTGTATTATGCTTGGTTCACTGAAGCACAAATTATTGTAGTACACACTGACTCTTGGTAGGATGTTGAACAAATGTTATGCTCCTCCAGTGACAAGTTGGACATCTGCCAAGCTTTTCAAATATGCTCTGGGGCTCTCAGGAATTTCTCTCTTTCAAGACAGCTTTTTCCCAGTCAGCTCTTAAAATAGTCAAGGATTTGGCTTTATTCAATTAGCTATCAGCAAAACCAAGCCCCTTCTCCCTTCAAAACATATGCAAAGCCTGTATTTCTCCTATTTTTCACCCTCTCAAACCAGGGAAGGAAGTAGAAGGCAACACATGCATGCCCTGAGGTTTTTCCTCTTTGCAGACATAGTTGACTCCAGAGAGCAATAAACTCAAACAGTTGTCTGCCCAACAGCAGGGTTCAAGTCTCTTCTAATGAACTTCCAAGAGTTAAAGAGCCCACAAGTAGGCTTTAGTCAGTTTTCTCAGCTGACTCATCCCTTGACACCTTCTGGTGACCTGTCTTCTGTAATCAGCTCCTATTATAGCCTCTTATGCCTTCTGTCCTCTTCTTGTTCCTTTCTGCTCTTTGTTTTCCTTCTATTTCTCTTCCTATTCTTTCTCTTTTCCTCTTCCTCTTCTAATGTGAAACTAAAGAATTCCTTATTTTTGTCATGTATGGCCCAGTGATCCCTATATAACCGTCTCAAAGTTCCTAATAGTTATTTGACATATTATTTCTCAGTTATAACTTTTAAAACTTTACAAAACTTACAAGCAATTAACCTCATGTATCACAATGCCTGAAAATCATCATTATCTCTCTCACATCTCTGTTTTCAAACAGGTTCTTTAAATATATTCACCTGAGGCACACTTTTCTATCTGGTCGCCTTAATAGTAGGTGTCTCTCTTCAACATTTTATCATAGGAGCAGTTTTTTTTTCAAGTTGGCCTTATCAGCTTTCCCTATACAACTCTTCTTTTTTCTGCCAATCAAAACATCTAATTCTCCACTTCTGAAAGGAGCAAAACCATGTATGCATACACACATACATGCATGTATACATACATACATATATATGTGTAACTAGACAGATGAAACACATTTGAATGAAAGGACCATTTGAGGGAGAAATAGAAACAATTGCATTGTGGGAGTATGCTATAGACCACGTGAACAGAAGGCAAAAATAGATGAGGAATTCAAGTAACAGATTAAAAATCTGGAATGGAGACATGATGCAACAGGATTAAAGGAGATTTTATGTAGTTATATGTTTATAAGAAATCTCTGCCAAAAGTAGAAGAGCTGATGAAATCTTGACTTATCTCAATGGTACAGGATGAAAGAAAGAAAATATTACTGTTTAGGTAGGATGAGATAATAATGAAAATATAAAAAGGTAGGCTTATTTAACTTTTATGTTACTTCTCTCTTCTCTGTGAAGGAGAATGCATTTTGGACTGGAAAGGCTAGAGTAGTTGATTAATAGGGAATTAAAACCCAAGACAAATAAATGTATCTGATGGTACAGTGCTTACCTCAGGGCATTGAATTCACTCAGACTAGGTTCATTCCCAGGAGAAGGTCTAAACCTGCATTCCACAAAAGGTCAACTTCTCTCTTTAGCTTATAACCCCACCACGGAGATTCATTTTGAGGAAATTTTCTAAATAAAGTTGAGTGACTTGGATCTCAGTTTCCCTAAATATTGGTAACAGAATTACCAATTTCCCCATGGTCATTAAATGTATAATACACGAATCACCCACCAGTCCAAATGCACATGATGGAAAGGACTTATATGAGGCTAGGAGCAAACATGGAAAAAATCAAACACTCAGTTGATGAGACGCCTTCTGGAAGATAAAGATACTTTTGGAACTGCTGAATAAACTTTCCCCATTCACTTCAGACTTTCACTCTCTAGGCTAGCACTTCTTAAACTGTGGGTGGAGACTCCAGAATGAGGTCCTCTAAATGAATGTAGGGGTCACAAAAAATTTGGCAACAGTCAAAGGTTTCTGAACATACAATGATCAAAAATTAATTCAAAATCAAACATGTAACAAATCCATGGTGCTTCTGGCAGAACTTGCCCGGGTTGTATTGTGCTACTTCACTTTAGCTTTGGTTCTAACACACAACATGCACACTTTGCACTATGCACACCACAATGTAATCTCAATGAACACTGCCAGAAACACCTTGGCTCGGATTCGAGACTATGGTATGGTATGAATTGCAATGTCATTACTGTACGTACAAAATCAAATGAATTTTGGTTTGGGATTAGGACAGAATTTCCAACAATTTCTGAAATGGCCCTAAACACACTTCTGCCTTTTTGTACTATGTATTTATGCAAAGTGGCATTCTCAACATTGATGATTATAAAATCAAAGTATCAATCAGCTCTCAAAAATGTAGAAGATGCTCTACATCCTGAAGTATCAAATATTCCTATAAGATTTAATTCTTTATGTAAAATTAAATAAACATCCATCTCGTTAGTATGCAAAATTACTTTCATCTTTAATAAATGGTAAAATTTTACGTATACCAAAGAACTGTTTTAAAAGAAATTTCTTTATGATTTATTATGAGTTTTATTTGTGTACCTATTTATATTCCTATATACCCAGGGTTGTGTAAAAATTTCTTGGGTGAAAAGGAGTCATGAATGGAAACAGTTTAAGAAGCCCTGTTCTAGGCAACTTACAGCAATAGCAGGGAAAGTTTAGCAATACCAAGAACTCCTGTTCCTCATGATATGCCTTTTGTCTTCCAGATTCCGGGATCTAGTCCTGCCTGAGGACATCTTCACCTGGATGACTCATAGGGCATCTCAAATGCATCATGTCCAAAACAGAACTCACTACCTTTCTACTAAAACCTACCCCTCTTCCTAACTCCCTTGTTATTGTTGTAGTTCCATTCACTGAGGTTTGGAACTCAGAGCTATCTCTGATTCTTTCTTCTCTCTTGTCATACCAGGTTTGTTATATGACTGGATCCATCTTTCTTTCTATAGCATACATTTCTTAAAAGACAACCTTTGTGTTGCAGAGGACTCTTCACTCCTCTCCAAGATGTTTTTGAATCTATGGACTTTGCCATCATAACTTAGCTGCCTCCTCACTCTAGAACTTCTCTAAGTATCTGGGACCTTCTCAGGATGGAACATTTCTCCACCATAATGGCCCTCTCCTTCTATTGGTGAATTTCTTCTGAGGATTCCATTTTGGAGATAGGTCCAGATCAGCCATGCTTCATTCCGTTCCTGGCTATGCTTCTGACTCTTGAGACTTCAGCATTATCACCCTCATGTGGGTACCTTCTCCCTATTCCCCAGGTTCATAGTTCGCTTCCTTTAGTGGATTGTTTTCACCCATTAGCATGTAATCTTCTTAAGTCAGGGGCTGCCCTTCTCTTTGCTTGCATTTGTATTCCCAATGCTTAGCATAGTGCAGGTCACATAATAAGCAATTAATAGAGGTGGCTAAATGGTACAGTGGATAGTGTTGTAAGCCTCATATAATTACTAGCTGTGAGACCCTGGGTAAGTCACTTAGCCTTGGTCTCCTCATCTGTAAAATTGGAATAACAATATTACCTACCTCCCAGGATTGTTGTGAGGATCAAATGAAATAATGCATATGCTTTCCATATAAGTTAGTGATTTCCGCAGTGCCTGGGACATAGTAGGTGCTTTGATAAATGCTTGTTCCTTTTTTTCTAACAATTGTTTATTGCCTGCTGCCTACAAAATTCTTGAAACAAAGATCCATTTTCGTAATAACACTGTTATTTGGGTGATACTATATAGTTGTGAGTCATGGAACACACTGTTGTCCAAAGAAAAATTGGAAATCACCCAGACGGCAACAGAGAGGTGCATGGTGGATGTGAGTGGACTGCAACACAATATAAACATGAAGTTATTCAGGCAGAGCTCTATAAAGCATGTCATCATGTAAATTCTGACAGATTTGTTTTAAATAAATCAGTCCTCTTACTTTCTTCTTGTGCTTTTAAAGTCTAACAAGCAACCTTTAGACCCTTCAGAAACTTGATAAGCTATGTTGTACTCCACACTAAATGGCAGTGTTATAGTCCTTCACCAAAATGACTAATTTCTTGACAAGGCACCAAGAGAAAGAAGGACTTATAACAGGTGAAAAGGAAATGGGAGGTAATGTAGTTACTACTGAAAAACAAAGTAGCGTGGTACTAAGAGAACTGGATTTGGAGGCAGAAGACCTAGGACTGAATCCCGGTTCTGACATACTAATAAGGTGTGTGTGTGTGTGTGTGTGAGTGTGAGTGTGTGCTAGTGTGTGTGTGAGAGAGAGACACACACACACATACACACTTTGGGCATATCATGCAATTTTTCCATTCACGGTTTCATCAGTTGTAAGACCATGAGTTTGGATATCTTCTTTTAAGACAATCAGGGTTAAGTGACTTGCCTACAATCAAACAGCTACTAAGTGTCCGAGACCAAATTTGAGCTCAGGTCTTCCTGACTCCAGGGCCAGCACTTTATCCACTGTGTCACCTAGCTGCCCCTGCATTACATCCTTTTAAATGTCTCTTCCAGCTATAAAATACATGATCTTATGAACACAGAGTGCTTCAAGAACATGCCCCCAAATGAATTCAATGGAAACATTCTACCCTTGCGCATCAGGTGCCTTCTAAGTCTTATTCTCCCTTTATCTGTGTTCTACCACTTCAATCACCTGATTGTATTAATGCACATCCTAGACTTCTAAATTAGAGGTGTCAAACAATATGGAAGCAATATTTTGAGTGGGCCTAAAGCAGATTACAATGTAAGTGGGAAATATTTAACAAAATAAATAAAACACAATATAATATATAATGTGTTACTATAATATAATATATAATATATAATGTAAATGTATATATATATGTATAGTTACATTTTAAAACTAAATTAATGTGGCCCATAGGGATCCTTATGTATGGATTAGTGGTCCCTATTTCTATGAGTTTGATACCATTGTTCTAAATGATTACCTGCTTTGAATACTACACCCTTATCTATGAACCCCCCTCAAAACTGCACTTGTGTCCCATAAGGAACACATTGCCTTCAGGAAAACAACCTGCATATAAATTGAATAATCCAAGCATGGTGAGAAGAGCATCCCCACTGCAGAGATGACAAGGTGCTAAAGTGGCCAAGAGCCTGAGAACTGAGTGTGACTTCCTAGAGGGAGTGTTGGGGTTAGAACATCTGCCATGAATGATAATGCTATGGAGGACCAAAGATAAAATGAGGAAAATCCAGTTCCCAGGCATGCAGGCTGTAGCGGAAAGGACATGAGAGCAGGAGACCTGGTAGGAACACAATAAAGAAAGCAATGCAAGTTCAAGTTAGAGGCAGACATCCACAAAGAGAATGAAATAAGGTACCTTCCACATGATGACTGGGAGGAAAGTTATGAACCAAACAAGGGACAGAGGTGGGAATAAAAGATAAAACTGATCATCTCAGTTATATGAAATTGCAAAGAACAAAATCAATGCAGCTAGGATTAGAAACGAAGTTGTCAGATGGGGCAATAGGAGAGTCTGTGCATCAAACATCTCTGACAATACTCTGATATCCAAGATATGTAGAGCATTGACCAAATATATAATATGAGGAGGCATTCCCCAAAGGATAAGTTGTCAAAGGATATGAGGAAGTAGTTTTCAAAAGAAGAACTGCAAACTAATAATAGCTATTTGGAATATTGCTCCAAATTGTTAATAAGAGAAGTGCAAATTAAAACAACTCTGATGTTTCACCTCACATCCAGGAAATTGTCAAAGATGAAAAAAGATGGAAATACTTGTTGTTTGAGATGCAGTAGAAAGGCAGGCACACAAATAAACTATAGGTTTTGCTGTCAATTGGTCCAACTATTTGGAAAAACAATTTGGAATTATGTTCATAAAAAGATTAAAATATTATATAGATCTAGAACCAGAAAGGGTACCAGAGGCTATCTATTCTAATCCTCTCATTTTATAGAAAAGGAAACAGAGGCCCAGGGAGGATAAGTGACTTAACTATGGTCACAAAGATATTAAGTGGCAAAGATAAAATTTGAGCCCAGGTCCTCTCACTCCAGTGAATGTTTCACTATGCTATATAGCCTCCATAAACTGACTAGAGATCTTGTTGCTAGATATATACCCAAAGGAAGTCATAGACAGGAAGAAAAATCACATATTTACACCAAAGTATTTGTAACAATACTTTTTGGGGTAGCAAAGGGCTTGGTGACAAAGTGCTCATTAATCAGGGAATGACTAAACAAATTGTGGTACACAAATATAATATTATCACGCTATAACTGATGATGAATATGAAGAATTCGGAGGAGCATAGGAAGATATGGAGAGACAAGAAGTATGGCATAATGGACACATAAAGTGGTTGGACTAGATGACCTCTGTGTTCCCTCCCAGCTCCATGTCTTTGATCCCATGATGCTTGTGCATTCATCCCTTTTGTTTTGTGTGTCTATCTCTCTGATGAAACAGCAGCATCATTAGTAATCTATTTTGAGTCATTCCTTCCTTCTTCAAGTGGGACTCATAAAAATATTTGTTTTCTAGTTCCAGCTCCTTCATTTGTTAGCTCTTTGACCTTTTGTAGTTACTTAACCAATTTCCTTATCTGTAAAATGGGATCATAGAATTAGATATAGGTTGGGAAGGAGAAAAAGAGTATAGACTGTGTAAGGTAATTTATTGAATTGAGGTGATGAATATCAGTGAAAGCTATTGGTGAAGGAAAGGCACATATAATTAAGGTACAATCACTACTATTTATGCATAGTATAAGCCTTCACTCTTCACACCTTTCTATGGAACTTGGATTCTAAGCCTTAAAAAAAGCTTTACTGAAACCACAGCGAACACTAATAATAATAGAAATGGAAATCAGAGGTAGGAGGTCCAAAAATGTTTTACATTGCACATGTTTGGGGATTTTTTCAATGCATTTATCAGTTGTGATATCTTTTTTCCCCTTTAAAAAATGTTTACTGTCATATGGGATAGCTCTCTAGGAAAAGGAGGAGAAGGGATACATAGGTGATGTAAGAAACAGAAAATAGAGTAACCACAATGGATGCTATCCCTTTGGAAAATCAAAAACTCTCTAGTTTTCAGGCTGTCTTGCTCTCCTTTTAAAAAAATTGACTGTGGGGACAGCTAGGTGGCGCAGTGGATAGATCACCAGCCCTAAAGTCAGGAGGACCCAAGTTCAAATCTGGCCTCAGACCAAACACTTAATAGCTGTGTGACCCTGGGCAAGTTACTTAACCCCAATTGCCTAAAAAAAAAAAAAAAAAAAAAAAAAAAATTGACTGTGTTCTAGAATACCCAGCTTCTCTTACCTAAATGAAATTCCCATTTTTTGACAGAAATCTCAACTTATTCAGCCTTAGTGTATACTTTTCTCCCCACTTGTAATACCCTCTCCTTCCTTTTCATCAGTTTCATCTCAAACCCTACATCTAAAGAAACCATCCTATACCATTTCAGCTTGAGGAGAATCTCTCCTATGAACACCTCTATTGCTTACTCTTCCCTTCTTTTGACAACTAACTTTGTATTCTTGAAGTCTCCTGTAGCTCTCAACCTATTATTTTTCCTATTCTATGTTAAATTGAAAATCAAATGACCCAATTTTCCAAAACTAATGAGAAGGTGAGAATTTTAGGGACAAATAGTAGTTTTATTAGATTAATTAAATTCTGGCTAGGAGTTTCCATTTGTGAATCCTCAATTGTACTTAGCTAAACGTAATCTCAGATAATCAGCTACACTCAGCTGCTGTTTGTATAGGGCCTTTGGCTAATAGTCTCTAATTGCCAATCTAAGGATGTTGAGAAAATTAGCCTTTTCTCTGAAAAAGGTGAAGGCCCTATTAAAAAAAAATAAAGCCAAACTCAGCAACTCTCTGGGACTGAGCCTTTAGAGAGATGAAGAGGTGTGGCCACCAGCAGTTTATTATAGGAGCTCTTCACGGCATAGTTTGCCACAAAAGTTAACAACAATAATGAGAGAGAACTGAGGATATCAGATCTAGCAAGGATGGAGGGCAAAAGAAAAATTTCAGTGATCTTCATAGTGTATAATGTTTGTCTTTCTGTGATGGACAAGTAAACGTACATAAAGAATGATTTTTATGAGACAAGTTTGTGGGTTGTGACAGAGATGGGGGCGGAATGCATTAATAAAACATTAAAAAAATATATAGGAGACAAAAGAGTGACACAAATAGAGCAATTCATAAACAAAACATACTTCAGCTACAACTGGCTAGTTATAAAAAGGGAGGTTAAAAGGATAACAAAGAGGGTAGGACCAAGTTATCTGGGGCTAAGATTAGGAAGAGGGGGTGGCAAAAGAAATAAGATCAGGCAATTTAAACTACAGATAGCTAATGCTGATTTTATTTCCTTTCTTCCACCACATTATTTTTCCCTGAAAAGAAGAGGTTGGAGGGACAGAGAGAAGACTTGTTTGGATATGATGAAGGGAAAAACAAACCTAACAATCAAAACTCTGAATGAGATGAACACACTTCCAAGGAGGGTGGTAAAATATATTAGAAGATAGGACCAGCAAAATATTTAGAAGCTGTTGGATGGCATAGTAGGCCTCGAGTCAGGAAGACCTGAATTCAAATCCAGCCTCCTGACATTAGCTGTGGGACCCTGGCAAAGTTACTTAACTCTCTTTGCCTTAATTTCCTCATCTGTAAAATGAGCTGGAGAAGGAAATGGAAAACCACTCCAGTATCTTTGCCAAGAACACCCCACACGAAGTCATGAAGAGTCTGAAATGACTCAACAATAACAGAGTGAACATTAGCTTGTCCTTTTATAAATTTACCCTATAAGGTCTCTCAAGTTCAGCTATCATTTCTGTGAGGTTGATTCCTAAATCTCCTCGTGCATTCCTCATCTCTTTCCAGTGCTTCTAACCAACTTCCTGTTGGAAATCTGCTTGAATATCTCCTAGGGATTTCAACCTCAATGTGTCCAAAATAGAATTTATCTTTCCATTATATCTTGTTGTTCATTCATTGATGTTGATGTCAGACTTTTTGTGACCCCATTTGGGGTTTTCTTGGCAAAGATACTGGAATGGTTTGCCATTTCCTCCTCCAGCTCATTTTCCAGATGGGGACAGTGAGGCAAATAGAGTTAAGTGACTTGCCCAGAGTAACACAGCTATAAAGTGTCTGAAGCCAGATTTGAACTTCTGAAGTTAAATCTTCCTGACTCCACGCCTGGCACTCTATCCACTAAGCCACCTAGTTATAACTTGTGCTTCCTCCCAAATTCTGTATTTTTGTTGAAGGGACCAACATTCTTCTAGTTTTCCAAGTTCACAACCTCAGAATCATACATTACTCTTTGGTCTCACCACCTCTACTCAATCAGTTGCCAATTCAACCTCCATAGCCTCTTCAACATCTCTCCTCTTCTTTCCTCTCACACAGCTACCAACCTAACCCAAAACCTTAGCTTGGGATCTTCTTGAGGACACAGACTGTCTTTTGATTTTCTTTGTATCCCTAGCACTCAGTAAATTGCCTGGTACATAGTAAATATTCAATAAATATTTATCGACCAACATCCAGATGATCATCACCTCCAACTTAAACCATTGCAGTCTCCTCCTAATTGGTCTTTTCCCCTCTTGTTTCTCACTCTCTCACATCCTATTCTTCAACTGCAAAATAGATATTCCTAAAATATGCATCTCTCAATATCATTTCCCTGATCAAGAAGCTTTAGTGTTCCATTTGATATTTGTAACCCTTCGCAATCCAGTTCTTGTCCATGTTTTTAATCTGATTACATATTACTTCCCCTAACATGTTCTAAAACTGGCTCATTTTCTCTTCCTTTCCCCAGAATTTCATCTTTTGCCTCTCTGTCTTTCCATAGGTTGGCTCCCTGCCTGGAGTGCTCTTCCTCCTCACCTCTACTGCTTGGAATCCCCATCTACCTTTAAGTCTCAGTGAAGGTGCAACCTCTTATATGAAACCTCCCTTGATTACACTATAAATCTCTCCAAAGTTTATGAAGTGCCCTCTTGGGGCTCATTCTGCCAACTTGAACTTGGACTAGTAGGTCGGGTTTCCAGAGGGTGACTGATTACTCAGACATCCAGGAATAAACCTGTGGAATTGGATTTTCTAATAATATCACTTATGGATCTCCACTGATGTGCTCCTCAGTATCATTCAATGAATTGATATTCTCATAATATCAAATAACAAATTAGCTTTTACAAAGGGATATTTACTAAAAAGGCATAGCAAGGACTGTTGTACACTAATATTCTCCTCCACACTCTCCCATGAGTACGTGCATAATCCAGGGGAAAGCAGGCTCAGGAATAGAGAATCTATCTGGCAAAGAGGTAACTCATAGGACCTGATTGGTAGAAGTACTCATGAGGCCTGTGAAGCTCCCTGTTGGGCATCTAGTGTCAGGGCCCCTGTAGATTCCTAATGCAATATTTTTACAGTTTGTCTAATTTTCCTTCTTAACTCCCAGCTGGATACATTTTATTTCTGGTGGATTCTCTCTGATAATATGGTTGATAGGGGTTGGGGACTATAACACTCCCTCTGGGTTCATTGTCCCCTTTCCTTTCTGCCCTCTGGTATATCTAGCTAGAGGTTATCTAATTCTTTTCAACCAATCCCAGTATACTTGCTTTGCTCATGCCATGCTCACACTTTTAATTCGATAGAGGCCTGGGCTCTCTTCACCCACATCATTTGGGGTGGGGTGATTGACATATTGGTTGATATGACAGAGTTATCCAGGATTGTTTTTGCTGGTCCTTCATTCTCGAAGAAGACCAATGACATCAGGAGGGTGATGTCTTGACTTGCAAGTGAATTGGATTTAAGTAAGACAGAGCTGGAATTGTCCGTGCCCAGCCCATACTCTTCACCTAGCCCTTTCTAGACATTTAATAAATGATGATTTATTGAACTGAGTATTTTAGCAGATTATCTCATGTTAACATTATAATAGCTATGTTATATAATAGTTATATAATAGATTATATAATAATTATAGCATAATCATATAGTTAATATTTTTTCAATTTTAAATCATAGCCAGAATTGAGCTATATAACTGGCCAAATCACTTCACCTCTATGGGGTTGTTTTCTCATATTAAATATGAGAGGGGTTGACCAGATATTAATAAATCATACTTACATAGTACTTTACTCATTTTATATCATTTACAAAACACTTTCTCCACAACCACCATGTGAGAACACAATTATTATTTCCCTCATTTCATGCTGTAAGATTATAGATCACATAAGACAAAACTTTTCTAGTCACATAGTTCAAATGCTTCATTTTATAGTTGAGGAAACTGATTCAGAGCTAAGGTCTTTTTCAGTGCTAATAATCTATCATCTAATTTATTTTCTTAAAAATGATCTTTCGAGAATTTAAGTCTTTCAAAAATTCTGGATATGAATTTCCTGTTTTCCACTTTTTCTACATTTATCTTACCTCATTCCCCCTACATTTATAATCACATATTTCCCAAATTTCTGTTGAGCTTCTCATCCTGTTGGAGCAGAAGACCCAAAGAGACAGCAAGATGGTGTGGTTGATAAAGCTCTGGGCCTGAAGTCAAGAAGTCTTCAGTTTAAATCCAGCCTCAGATACTTATTAATTATATGACCCTAGGCAAGTCATTTAACCTTTTGCCTCCCTCAGTTTCCTCAACTGTAAAATGAGGATAATAATAGTACCTGTCTCCCAGGGTTGTTGTGAGAATCAAGTTAAGAAAATATTTATAAAGTGCTTAGCACAGTACTTGGCACATAGATACTTAATAAATGCTTGTTCCCATGCCCAAAGGACAATCAAACTGTGCATACCCTTTGATCTAGCAATACCACTACTAGGTCTGTATCCCAAAGATGCCATAAAAAGGGGAAAATGACCCACATGTACAAAAATATTTATAGCAACTCTTTTTGTAGTGGCAAAGAATTGGAAATTGAGGAGATAGCCATCAATAGAGGAATGGCTGAATAAGTTGTGGTATATGAATGTAATGGAATACAATTGTGTTATAAGAAATGACAAGCAAGTGGATTAAAGAAAAAACTGGAAAGACTGACATGCACCGATGCAAAGTGAAGTTAGCAGAACCAGAACATTGTACACAGTAACAGCAACATTGTGCTACTATCAACTATGATTGACTTAGCTTTTCTCAGCAATAGAATGATCCAAGACAATTCCAAAAAGACTCATGATGGAAAATTCTATCCACATCCAGAAAAAAGAATCGACGGAGTTTGAATGCAGATTGAAGCATACTATTTTCATTTTCTTTGTGTGTGTGTGTGTGTGTGTGTATGTGTGTTTCCTTTTGTTCTGTTTGTTCTCTCACAACATGACTAAAATGGAAATATATATATAATCTATATCAAATTGCTTATCATCTTAGGGAGGGGGAAAAAGAGGTAGGAGGAAGAAAATTTGGAACTCAAAATTTTATAAAAAATGAATGTTAAAATTGTCTTTATGTGTAATTGGAAAAAATAAAATACTATTAAAAATAAATGTTTGTTCTCTTCCCCTGCCCAAGTATGTAAAATAAATGCAGTTATTCTTCCTCTCCCTTCTCCCACTTTTCTGAATAGTCCAAAGAAAAATAATGGAAAAGGTATTTCATGATGACTAATGGTTATGGCTAAAGCAAAATATTTTTTCTTATTTGAAAGCTTTTTTAAAAAAATGTTAAGTACAAAGTGTTTAGAAATAAGTAGGCTGAAAGTTGTTGACAGTAGGTTATTTGCTGAACTGAAATGAATCTATTTCTCTCTAAACTTCAAAATCTAATTAATCATCTGGAAATCACCATGAGCATTAGTCTGACCTTTCAAAGCCCCCTTTGGTTTTCCCTATTGAATTAGGGAAATGTAGGAGGCCTTTTTATTAAAGAATTTATTGAGAAACAAAAAAAGCAAACAGCAAAAATCTATCTTCCTCCTGTAACTAGGATGTCATATTCTGATAACTTGGCATCCTTTATAAGAACAGACCTGGGGTTTCCATAAATCTATTATCCATAATGCTAGCTGATTACTGCTAGTCCTTGACATACTTCGGAGATACTGCTCTTGGGACTGGAGAAAATAAAAATAAAGCAGAAACATTGAAGAAATTAAAGAAGAAATATGCACAGGACAACTTGGACTAAAATCATACCTCAGCCTGGTTTTGTGATATTCCAGATAACCTTTGATTAGGCCCCATAGTGCTAAGAAATCCACAAAGTCATTTCAGAATGCCACTTCCATTTTAGGTTAAATACATACATATGCATACATACATATATTTATTTATTTTTTTCATATATTTATATAAATATACACACCACCTGCCAGAGAAAATAGGAGTTACATGAAATAAAAAAAAATTGATTGTCATAACTCCAAAAACCTCTAGGGACACTGAACTATGCATTAGTCTAGACAAAGAGTGGGGAACTTGTGGCCTCGAGGCCACATGTGGCTGTCTAGGTCCTCAAGCTCAGTCCTTTGACTGAATCCAAACTTCACAGAACAAATCCCCTTAATAAAAGGATTTGTTCTGTAAAACTTGGACTCAGTCAAAAGGCTGAATCCAAGGACTTTGCAGGCCACAGGTTCCCCACCTTTGATTCTAGACAATAGATCATTGGCTCTTTCAGTGCAGGGATTTCTTGCCCTTGTATCCCTAGCAGTTAGTATTGTGCCTGGACATAGTATGCACTTAATAAATGCTTATTGAGTGACTATGTTTAACCCAAAGACCTTAACAACAATAGCCAACATTTAAATGATATTTTGTAGCATCCACTCTCCAAGGTTACATTGTTCTATTTTGAATGTGTCTTTTATGTGTTTGTATAAATATAAACATACACACATATATTTTTCTCCCCTGATAGAATATAAACTCCTTGAGAGCAGAGATGGCTTCATTTTTTGCCTTTGTATCCTCCAGCACCAAGCACAGGGGCCAAATAAATGTTTGTTCATTGATAAAAGGATTTTTGCATATTATATTTCACTAGACCTTCACAAAAACTATGAGGTAGGTACTGCAAATATTTTTACACTTCATTTCATAGAGAGGGAAACTGATTTTTAGGCAAAGTAAATTTTCCAAGGCTAAACAACAGTGAGTGAGGGGCAGGGATTTGTGCCTATATTTTCTGGCTCTAATTATAATGTTCTTTCCATTATATCACAAAGCTTCTCAATTAAACTGCACAGGAACAGAGACAGAAGCTCAGAATAATATCAATAAACCTACCACTACCACCATCAGCACAACTAAATACACATCTTAGTAGTGTATTTGCAGTTACATCTGTGTATATGAAGGGTTTCATTTAAAGGGCTTAATAATATTTACCTTGAAATTGGAAATGGGTTAACTTCATTACTCTCTGGGAGCAAAATTTACCATCTTGTATTTAACCAATCTATTTGAAAGTATGCTTCCTGATGAGGTAACATCTGCCAGCAAGGTTCCCTCAATTCCCTCTTAACCACCTTTTCCATGGTTATAGAGGATGACGTGATGAAATATAGTAGAAAGAATATAAAATTAAATTCTCTTAAAACTGTAACAGGGAGAGGCTGCATATTAGAGTAGGAAGAACCTTGAATTTGTGGACTCTCGATTCAAATCCCGACTTTGACACTTATGACTTGTGTGATCTTGGGAAAGTCACTCTCTAAGCCTCACTTTCTTCATATGCAAAGTGAGGGAATTGGATTAAGTGACCTCTAATCTTCTTTTGCAGTTCTAAATCTATGATCCCATGGTGTTACAGGAGAAAAGGGTCAAAGTTGTGGAAGTCAGACTTTGGCTCAATATGAAGAGAAATTTCCTAACAGTTAGATAGTTTCAGAAGCAGAAAGGGCTACCTTGGGAGCTAGTGGCTTTGTGGTCGGGTATCATTTGAACTAGATGACCTAGAGATTCTTTGGTTAGAATAACATTTTAACTCCTTGTTCATTCTTTACCTCAGGCATTATGACCATTTAAGAATAGTAATAGCCTGTGCCCCAGGTTGAGATGGCAGACATCAAATAAATAACTCTCCCAGTTGCCATTTTTTTAAAAATATGGGTATTTGGGGCTTTATGGTTAAAGGTAAGAACTTGAATGCTTTTGGCCAAAGGCTGTTGAGTGAAGATAAACTATGATGTAATCTTCTAAACTTTATAAGTAACTCTGAAGAAAACAGGGGTGGGTTGTTTCAGAGCATGAAAAGTGTCTAATGTTTTAAATTTGAAGTAAAAGTTTTATCTCTGATGAGAAGACCTTATGGGGACGGGGAGCCCAACCCTTGTTTTTAGGAAATTCTTCTAGTATTTATCAAGTGCTTTCACAAAGGGAGGCACTTAACTAAGTGTTAGGGAGGGAAAACATCCCAATTCTTCCAGCATCTTACCAACCATCCTAGGAAATGAGATGAGGTATAAAAATAACTAAGCTAATAAAATAACTCACATTTACATAATGTTTTAAGGTTTTACAAGGAGCTTTCCTTGCAGCAATCCTGTAAATTAGGTAGGAACTATTATTATCCCAACTTTACAGACAAGGAATCTTAGAATAAGAGATTAAATGACTTGTGTATGATCAAACAGTTAAAGGTGAAGCAGGGTTTCAAAACTAGGTCTCCCAACTTGTAATTCAGAGTTCTTGACACAATAATATGATTAATACACAGGAGAAGCAGATTGTATAGCCAGTGGTGAGTGGTAGAAACGGTAATTAGTACAGTCAATTTTCAAAGTAAATATTGTAAAGGACAAATTATTTTATTTTGGCACAAGTTCCCATATCCTCAGTATCTATATGTATATGTACATGTGTCCAGTCAGCAAAGAGGCACAATGGAGAGAGTATGAGACTTGAAGTCAGGAAGTTATAAATTTGAATTCTGCCTCAGACACTTATTAGCTGTGTGACCCTGGGAAAGTCACTTAACGTCTTTATATCTCAGTTTCTCCAAGATGAAGATTATAATACCACCGATTTCATGGGGTTATTGTGAGGATCAAATAATTTAACATATTTGTAGTGTTTTGCAAACCATAAAGTTCTATATAAATGCTAGCTGCTGGTGGTGGTGGTGATGGTGAAAAATGTTTACTCTGGAAATTAACTAAAATTCTATAATCCAGAAAGGACGTGAAATTTTCAGGGCCAAGAGATCCTGACTATTTTGCTTCTGTACTCTGAAATTTGCTTTCCCAAAATTTGGGGTGCATGTCAAACTATGTCAGGCTTTCCTTTTCTCTATCATGAAATCTAGTAGGGGGTGGTTGCTTCCTCCTAAGGTTGTTTAGGAGGAAATCTCAATAGGCAGGACTAAATCATCATAATGGTGCAATTTACAGCACAGCAGCCAATTTTTCCATGTTAGTGACAATTATATTGAGCAAAAAAAAATTTTCCTTGCTCTTTTAATTTTTGAAGGATGAAATCCTTTTTAAAATGGTTTTCTTTTAAAAAATAATTTAATGAATATTTATTTTCTCTCCCTCCCACCTTAGCCTAACATCCAATTAAGCAATAGAACCAACAAAAATAAAATTCCATGCCAAATATTCATAGTCAAACAAATCATACTGGAAATGCCCAAAGATGTATGTTTCATTCTGTATTTTGTGTCTATCACCTCTGTTAGGCAGTAAATAGAATGCTTCAACTTTAGCATCTTATTTAGCATGATTTGCCTTGATCAGAGTTCTCAAGCCTTTCAAAGCTTTTTTTTTTTTTTTTTGTAATGTTGTTATTGCATAAATGCTATTGTTATTCTGGTTCTGCTCACTTTGCTTGATTCTGGGTTGCGTGAGGTTGCCTGGACACAGATTGCTGGTATACTTATTTGGGTCTCTCTTTTGTTGCAGCTAAGGCTCCAAAGCAGCCCAGTTTGGGGTACAGTTGGGGGCCTTTGTCCTATGGAGTACTGGAGCTAAACTGTGTGTGAGACCAGGCAGCTTTGCAATGTACTTTCCATCTACCCTGGCTTGTCTTCATTCGAGGTCTCTTTAGCATTCTAAGTCTTTCTTAGTGCATAGTTTATAGACTATTCTCTTTGATTTTCTCCATTACTGTTCATTTTGGCACATTTTTAGAGTCTTAGAAGAGTTTTTTGGGGTGAGAATCTGGACTCCTCTAGGTCATAACATGCCAACATCTTCCCACAATCACTGGTATCACAGTGGGTAAAATTATTAAGGAAGTGAAAAAGTTAGTAGCTGCAATGGAAAATTCATGGGAAGATATAAACAATCATACAGGATAAGAAGGTATGGACAAGTTATAATCCTTAATGGTAGATGACCCACCCTGAAAAGCTGGATCCTAGTTGAGATATTTAAGAAATATAGCTAAGGTACACCTATATATTTGTTATATCCCTGATGTTAGATTATCAATTTCACAAGGGCAGGTATGTAGTCTTGGTTACCACATTCTCTCTTCCAATACTTAGCATATTACCCTGCACATAGTAAAAGTTTAATACATCATTGTTGAATAAATGGGGAAAAAAGGCTATTAATTAGTTACATTGTTTTTGGTAGAGAGCTCCAAATGATGTTTGGAATTGAAATCTATCTCTGCTATATAATATCTGCCAGACTTGTGATCTGTTTCCCAAACTGCGCATTCATTCCCTCTTCTTCTTCCTGTTCTGCAATAGGGTCTGATGACAAAATTGCCTTTGTGTCTTCTTTCATTGATTCTCACCCAAATACTTGATAACATGTTTAGCCACTCTGATTCCTAGATTTCTTCAAGTACATGTAACTCCCTATAAGACGCTGTGCAATCTCCTCTTTATCCTATTGAAAAACAAAAGTCTAAAGAGGATGGAGTCAGGATAGCAGAATAAAGGCAGAGATTTTCCTAAGCTCTGTGAGCCTCAGTTTTGTCATCTGTAAAGTAGGGATACTAATCCCTGTCTCATAGCAGTCTTCTGAGGCTCATACGACATAATGTGTATTAAGTACTTTGAGTATTTTAAAGTGCTATATAATATACCAGTTATGATCATTTGCTTACTACCATCCTTTACAGGTGATTCACATGTTCTCCAGCCTTTCTTTTTTCCTACACTTATAAAGACTCATTTTCAGTTGAAAACCATTAGTAAACAGAATTGTTGCCGAGACATTTTTATTGTCTTTGATTTTTTTCCTATTCAAAACTTACATTACATTTCCTATTCAAAACTTACATTACATTAGCCATAGGTCAACTTAATGGGTTGTTTCCCCACTAACCAAGACTTGCAGAACCACATAACATCAGTCTCTAGTTTCTTGACAACTTTTCCTCCTGAAACTAAGCTGCCCTGTGCATGTTAACACTATACACAGAGACAAGTTATCCAAAAATGCTCTTAGTTTAAGGACTGAAACATTGCCGAAGGTCTGCTGTCAGGCACAAGTTTCCATCCATTAGCAAGTGATGAATTCTTTGGTTTGCAGAACTACTTGCTTCTGAAATTGAAAAAAAAGTGCTAAGTAGTCACATTCCCAACTTGGCAAGATTGAGATAGAATGAAAGTTCTTCTTATCAAGGTTAATACTTACTATTAACAAGAAATCCTAGAAGTCTAGCCTTGACCACTGAGAGAAAAAGACTCAGTTGAGTACATTCACTAAGGCTAACATGACACAATCAAATCCACACCAAAAGTTTAAAAGCAGAAAATCCTTCAACTGGTACCCATAAATTATTTTGTTTTCTGTTAAAGCTAGATGTATATCTCTGTTTATGGAGAAACCCATTTAGAGAATCCAAGTTTAAAAAGCAGAAAAACTAAGAGGATGGTTATTTGTTTTGTAAAAAGGACCCACCCTTGAGTTTTTTGGAAAAGTGAGTGAGCTTCTCTATTTCCACTGAAACTTAAGGTGTATAAGGAGTGACTGATAACTGAAAATCAATCAGAAATGAATAAAAAATGTTGGAAATATTAATGTGAGTCGATGGAAGCAATATATACCTTATAGGTATATATTGCTTGCTTAAAGCAATACATACTTGAATGCAGCTTTTAATATGTTGAACCTGGGATAGTAGAGCCCTAGATTTAGCATTAGCATATGTGATCTCAATGCCAGAATGAGTCACTAAAAAAACATGTCACCTTGGGTAAGTCACTCAACCTTCTGGGATCTGAGTTTCCTTATCTATAAAATGGGGGGGGGGCAGCAAGGTGGTCCTTTCAACTCAAAATCTGAGTGTAAGAAGGGGTAACTCAATTTTGGAGTTCCTCATTACTTTAGCTTCATATGGGGTATTTGGGGCTAAGATTATAGGAAATCACGGTTCATTCCAACTCTACTCTCCTCCACAATCAATATCTCTACTCTCAGATCACGTGGAAACCAGAAATAAAATAGAAAAATCTAAACTGGTACAACATAGCAAGGAAATCCATAGGAGAATAAATAGATAATAAAATCATCTGTAAGTATTGCCTCACCTTATAAACAAACGAGTACCTTCTCCTATACTGCCCAGACTATTGGGGAAATAACTGTATTTCCATGACAGCTTATGCCACTAGTGGTCAAAACTAGGGCTTCAGTATCAACATATCCCTCTGCTACCTTTGAACTACCAGCTCTCTCCATGTGGAGTCAGTTTCCTGGGTTCCTCCTATCTCAAGCTCTGGCCTATAAGCACCGAGTATAACTTTAACCCAAGTATAACTTGCTTCTCAGACAATATCCTCAGCTCCCTTTCTACTTCTTCCTTTTTCAGTATACTCAGGGCCTAGAGAAAACTATGGTTCTGGGTCCACTCTGGCAATGGATAACATCATGACAAGGGGCAGCTGCTTCCCCGTTTCTCTTCTTCTTTCTTCATGTCTATCTGCTCTGGTACAATCCCCAAGTTACAGCACAAATCTTACAATATTCTGCCTTGCCACTATGGCTGGTGAGCATGCTTCCTGAAATGAGCACCAGTTCTCATCCCTCTTCAATACTGGCATTATGGTCATGAAGGATGCCTCAAATATGATCACAGCACTGTGACTTTTTTACATGAGTTTTGGTAATGGTTTCAGTTCGAGGGCATTTTAAAGTATAATATAATTTAAAGCTTCTAAATGAATGAAATTTCTCAAGCATAGAGATAGGTACTAGTTCTGTGATTTCACTGGTAGAAAGAACACCCAGGGAGGAAATTCTTTCTACCAAAGCAAGTCAGTGCCTTATATGCAACTTGGAGTCTAAGAGTTATCTAGAGCATAGAAAGGTTAAGTGACTTGCCCAGAATCTCACAACCAGTATGTGTCAGGGGTAGGACTTGAACTCAGAATTTTTTATCTCCAAAGCCAGCTCTTTATCCACTATATAGTGCTATGTTGCAAGATTAATATTGATTTTTTTTCTTTTCAAGACCTAAAAAAAACCCAAAACCACACACACACACACACACACAATTTTATTCTTTTGTTAGCTGAAGAAAATGGTTCTCTGTGACTTCTGTCATTTCATGACTGGCTTGAAATCAGCAGTTCTCACAGTACTGAGCCACTTCATCTACTATCAGGACTTTCTTTGTAGGGAACAAGTACAAAGCTCTGACTGTTCAGAGTAAAAGCTTTATAAATCTGGAATGTTTCCAAGCATGTAAATCATATTGCTTTCATGTGTACAGTTACAGAAAGTGATAACCAGCAAAGATGGAAGGGCTTAAAAATGTGGTCACTTTACAACAATTTCAAATGGTGCTGCATGGAAAAAGGGGAGGTCAGTTTTTCCAGCCTTTGTGCCATTATAGAAGTTCATAATAAACTAATATTTAATAAACTTTATATTGGTAAGTCCCCAAAGCTTTATGAAAGTCAAGACACAAATAACATGAACTTGCAAAAGATTACAACATTTCATAAAGGCAAAGTGATGGGACTGATAAAATAAATGAATTTTCTCTATTAATCATAACACGAGAGCAAAGAAACACCAAAAGAGACAGGTGGAGATAGCACGGTTATTCCTTTTAATTTAATTTAATTTAACCCGAGTTCTCGGGTCATCTATAGCAGAAATAGATATTGGAAATGGTTCTGTGCCAGGCTATATGGTACAAGTAATAGCAACGAGGCCAGTGTCACTGGATCAGCGGAAGAGAGTGAAGTGTAAGAAGACTACAAAGGTTGGAGGTAAATTGCCAGTATGTAAAGGGATTTGAATGCAAAACTGTGAATTTTATATTTAGTCTTGTAGGTGATATGGAGGCACTGGAATTTTGGGGAAATAGTAGTATGTCCATATTATCAGACCTGCACTTAGGAAGATACATTTGCCAGTTATGTGGAGCATGAGCTATAGTGCCGAGAGACTTGAGACAGGGAGAACAAAGCAGACTATTGCAATAATACTGTTGTGAGGTGATGAAGGTTTGTACCAAGGTGATTGATGGCAGTGTCGATGAAAAGAAGGGAATATATACAAGAAATGTTGTAAAGGGAAAATTGACAGGAGTTGATAAGAAATTGGATATAGAGACAGAGAGAGAGAGTGACAAATTGAAAATGACACCTAGATTGAGAGCTTGGGTGACTACGAGTATGGTAGTGCCTTCTGCATTAATAGAGAAATTCAGAACAGGTGAGGGTTTGGGAACACAATGAGTTCAGTCTTGGAAATGCAGAGTTTAAGATGCTTACAAAACATACAGTTAATGCTCAGAGCTTCACTGTGGAGTAATTTTCTTTACTTGTAAGATTCCTTCATGAACATGTGGTCCTTAGAAATACACAAGGCAAGAACTAGAGTTAACAGATATACCAGATCAGTACTACAAATCCTTCTAGTGCTTTCTATGAAAGCACTACTTCTATGTTTTTCAGGAAGCAGCCCTAGGTCATTTTAAGAACCTAGCCCAACTACCCTTGTCGGGATGGGGAATAAAGAGATGAGAGTAAAAGTGTGCCCCCCAAACTTCCTCATACAGTGTGTAGTGTTAACAGAGGCACACTTCCTGGACTTGAATCAAAGTAACAATTCACCAGAAGCCTGTATGCTGTTGGAGACAGACGCTTTCTCGATTGGTACAAGAAGAGAGGCTCCTAAAGTGACCTTCTCCCTTCGCAACATAGGTCTTCTATGAGGTTTGGGGCTTCTGGGACCAAAGCTTAGAATTACCTAAGGATTAATTTATAGAACTGGAACAAATAATACCAAAATTCGTTTAGAGGAACAAAAGGCCAAGAATCTCCAAGAAATTAATGAAAACAAAGTGAGAAAGAAGGGAGTCTAGCAGTACCAGATCTCAAACTATACTATGAAGCAATAATCATCAAAATGATTATGTACTGGTTAAGAAATAGAGAATTTAATCAGTGGAAGAGATTAAATATATAGTATACAGAAGTAAATGAGCATAGCAGCCTAGTGATTGATAAACCCAAGATACCAGCTATTGGGGCAAGAAGTCATTATTGGACAAAAACCATTGGGAAAAGTGAAAAACAATTTCACAGAAACTAGGTATACTAACATCTCAGACCATATACCAAAACAGGCTCCAAAAGGATACATGAGGGGCAGCGAGGTGGCGCAGTGGATAGAGCACTGGCCCTGGAGTCAGGAGGACCTGAGTTCAAATCCGGCCTTAGACACATAACACTTATTAGTTGCATGACCCTGGGAAATCACTTAACCCCATTGCCTAGCAACAAAAAATTTTTTTAAAAAAAGCAAAAACAAAAGGGTACATGATTTTGGCATAAGGGATAATATTATAAACAAATTAAAGGATCAAGGAAGAAATTATCATAACTATAAAGGAAGAATTCATTATCAAACAAGAGATAGGGTCATAGAAGGTAAAATAGACAGATTTGATTATATAAAATTAAAAAGGTTGTGCATAAACAAAACCAATACAGGCAAAACTACAAGAGTAGCAGGTAACTGGGGAAAAACTGATAAAGATCTGACAAAGGTCTCACTTCTAAGTGAGAACTGATTCAAATTTATAAGAATAAGAAACATTCTCCAAGTGATGAATGGCCAAGGGATATGAATAGGTAGTTTTTTGAGGAAGAAATCTAAGCTATTAATACCCATATAAAAAAGCTCTAAATCAATAATAATTAGAGAAATGTAAATTAAAATGACTCTAAGGTTCCATTTCACTCCCCCAGGATTAGAAAAGAAAAATGATAAATATTGTGGGAAAACAGGTGCATTAATGTACTGTTAGTGGAGCTGTGAACTGGTCTAGCCATTTTGGAAAGCAGTTTGGAACCATGCCCAAAAAGCCATTAAACTGGGTATATCCTTTTACTCAGTGATACCACTACTCAGTCTATACACAAAGAAATCAAAGAGGAAAAGAAACAATATGTACAAACATAGTTATAGTAGCTTTGTTTGCAGTGGTAAAGAACTGGAAACTAAGGAGTTGCTCATCAATTAGAAACAAGTTATGATATATAAATGTAAGATAATGCTATTGTGCTGTAAGACATGATGAGGGAGATAGTTTCAGAGAAACCTGGGAAGACTTATATGAACTAATGCATAATGAAATGAGCGTAACCAGGAGAACAATTTGTATAATAACAATATTGTAAAGACAACTAATTTTGAAAATCTTAGGAACTCTGATCAACACAGATACTAACCAAGATTCTGGAGTATTCATGATGAAAGAGGTTGCCCATCTCCTAATGGAGAAGTGATGGAATTATACTGCATATTGACATGTTCTTGTGGACACAGTCAATTAGGCACCTTTTTTTTCCCTCTTGGTTGTACATGTTAGTAACAGGTGATTTTGCTTTTCTTGCTTTCTCAATGTGGGAGGAGAAAGGGGAAGGGAGAGAAGTCAGATATTCATTTTGAACAAAAAATGTAAAGAAAGATATTTGGAATGATCAAAGTGTGTGTGTGTGTGTGTGTATGTATGTGTATGTGTGTGTGTGTGTGTGTGTGTATGTATGTAAAGGGGCAGCTAGGTGGCACAGTGGATAGAGTACCAGGCCTGGAATCAGGAAGACCCAAGTTCAAATACAGCTTCAGACACTAGCTGTATGACCTTGGGCAAATCGTGTAACTCTATTTACCTCAGTTTCCTCATCTACAAAATGAGCTGGAGAAGGAAATGGCAAACTGTTCTACTATTTTTGCCAAGAAAATTTCACATGGGGTCATGAAGAATCAGACCCAACTGAAATGACAGAACAATAACAATATATATGTAAAAATATACGTGCATATACACACACATATATGTATATAACTAGAAGAGACTTTCAAAGACTTATCCCTACAAGAGATCTGATCCCTGGGAAAATTACAAGTGCCACCTGGTAAAGCAAAGTCAAATTGTCATACCATGAGAAATGTCAAAAGGTGTGAGAACAGAATGGCAGGAAGCAGAGGATGATGAATCCCATTTAACAATAACATTTTTAGACTATACAAGGCAGGTATGATAGAGGACAGAAGAGAAAGACAGTGGACTAAAGAACATAGCTGCATGAAGGAGAAGCTGTAGAAAACCCCTATGGAACAATGAGGTACAACCGTTGGTCATGGAGATCTCCAGTGAAGCCACAGAGTTGGACAGCAACCAGCAGCACAGAGAGGGAACACTGACTGACAATGCTTGCAGAGAATGACAGGAAGCTCGAGCTGCCAGAAGCCAGCAATATGGATCTATTCAGGGAAATAGATTTCCATTCTTCTAGAATGAAATCCTACTGAGGAGAGGACTATAAGTCATGGGACTGTATTGGTTTCTAAGGCATGGTTGCTTACTGTATAATATAATATTCCTTTCTATCAGCTCAAATGTAAGTGCCATCATTTTTCTCCCATTAAATTACAGATGAAACTCTTCATGCTTTGAGACTCATGAGCCTATATACTTATAAAGAGAACTGGGGATTATCCTTGGGGAGTGTCAAATACTCAGGTCGACAGGTCGGGGGTGGGGAGAGCAAGAGAGAAAGAAAAGAAGAGAGCTCAATAAACTAGAGAAAATAGTGGTCTCTGAAATACCTGGGCTATAAGTCAAGAGAGAGCCTCTGACATAGGTTACACAGCGATGAATGAGACAGGGTTCTTTCCTTCAAGGAATTCATCATCCAGTTGGAGAGATATATGTACAAAGTCAACTACAATGTTGTTTGAAATGCTAATGATTGTTCACGTTTCAATAGCATTTTATAATTTGTAAAGCACTTTCCTCACAGCTCTGCAATAATGGGATTATCATTCTAATTTTATAGATGAGACATAGCTACAGGGCGAATTGCTTGCAGAGGGTCTTAAACACTAAGCTAAACTAATTTGAATTTTGTTTTTGCAAGCGATGGGGAATTACTGAAAATCTTTATGTTCAAAGTCTTAGGATGCAAATTTTAGAGATGAAACCACCAAATTTATCTTTATGGTAGATAAGAGGTTACACGATCAATGGGAAGAAAAAAAATTGAAACCATTTGTTAAGAAAAATTGGTAGAAAATTAGCTCTTTTCAGATGGTGTCAGAATAAAAACCCTTTTTGGAGGTTTCTTATAACATTTATTACTTTATTTAGAAAATTTTCTGATTAATTAACTACTCAGACCACCCACCAAAAATAATAACCTTCTATCTGTGATGGTGGTTGCTAAGGCATGCCTTAATTTTCTGCCTCTGTCCTTTGTGCCTCTCTCTCATTATACCTATCCAATTGTTGCCCTTTCCACAAACCTTGCCCTTTGACAGCCTCATCAACTATCACAGTAGTAGGGGATTATGTTGGTCTTGCTGGCTGTTTCACAGTGACATGCAGAATGTTACAGGTGAAGGAGCTATTTGGAAAATGGAAGAGAGGGTAAAGAAAGTAGGTAGATGCTCTATGGACTGGCATAAGAAAAATGGGATTTTTTTTTTTGGCCAGGGTGCTAATATCCAGGAGTAGCTCACTGTAGGGAGCAATATCCCAGGACATTGTCTTGTAGTGAATCATGGACACCCATCACAGGGTAGTACTGCCTCTTTAAGGATACCACTGTAAGGGCTGTTGTTAGGCAATTCTTTCTACCTCTTGGTAGATGCATACTTATCAGGGGAGGGCAAGGGAAAGGTAAGTTGATGATTGTGGGCCAAAGATGGGAGGGCAAACTGAAAGAAAAGAGACAGAGAGAATCTAATCTTATTGACAGTAAATTCAGATTCCTGGAATACAGATTTTGTTTTTGATAACCTTTAAGGTCTTTTTAGAATATCCAGCCAATTTTCAGGATTCTGTTGCCACTTAGGATAGAAGGATAAAATAGCTTATACCAGAGGAAAGGGTAGAGAAAGCAAGTCAGTCAAGGGAGAAAAGGGAAGTCTCTGGAATGCAAGTGTTATTAGAATAAGACAATATTCTCTGTTCAAGGTTTAAATGATTAAACAGATCCAGGTGTGCCTTATGGGTGTTTACCTTCATCTAGGCCAGGAGTACTTAATTATATTGAATTGTCAAAATATTTTTTAAAAAGTTCACATATTTCAGGTTAAGAGGTCAAGGCAAGAGACAAGGGGAAGGAACTAAATACTTTTACAACTGTGAGAGCAGTCCTTTTAGATAACACTGCAGAGTCTTTCCCCCAAGGATAGCAAGTAGTTGTTACAACAGTAGAGGGGGGACCATCTTCTTTACAATGTCATTGTACTAGGGTTGGGAATTTTCTAATATTAGGATACCAAGTGGTTGGGAGATTTTTAATATATTAGTCTATCAAGATGTAGTGAAATGTTTGTGATTCCTATTTTCCTCCCAAACTGTCCTGCCTCTTTCCCCCAAGTTGTTGAAATTCCCCAATCATCTTTTCATTGCAATCCTCCATACTCTCAAGTAGCTAAACTCTTGTTTAATCGTCCTGTCTTCCACAGTCTGACAATTTCATTGTCCTCCAGCAGATGGCACTCATAATCTTTTGCTTTCTCTTGTTCTGCTCTTAGACCTTTTGTTACTCGCTGTGTGGCAGTCTGACTTTGCTTGACCAGTGGGCACTTATTACCTTGGTCTGCCTTCTCCTCAAAAATACCTGAATACATGAGGGCTAGACTATCTCTAGATCATAGATGCCCCCTATTGTAGGGTGTACATGGCCATGGTTGACTTTTCTTTGGGCCATAGCTCCTCTTTCTCTTCCTTGTCCCAAAAGAATTTGCCCCAGGTGTAATAATTCATAGTTATGGCTCTGTTGGTCAATCATTTGCTACATCCCAGGCTTAAATACCTACTTCTAAAATCAAGTGGGGGGAAAAAAAAAGAGGTGGGGAATTTCTTCATCCAAAAACGTGTCCTTAGACTCTTACCTCATCCAATTTTTTCAATACTGGTGCTTCTTTCTCTCCACCGTGTTTGTTACAGTCTAGCACAATAGCTGGTTCCTTGCACAACTACACTTGCCTATAGTGAGACAATGTCAGGTTACTGTGGCATAGTGTTTGGATAGTTCACACATACAGAATTACATTATTCAGTTAGTTTGAGAGATTTAAATCATTAAATCTCATGGGTGTTTACCTTCACCTAGGCCAGGAGTTCTTAAACTTTTTCTGTGTCATGGACCTCTTTGGGAAGCATAGGACTACAAAAGAAACTAATTATATTGAAACATAATTGTCAAAATATGTATTTTTTAAAAGTTCACATGTTTCAGGTTAAGAACCCGACTCAGGCCCTGATTTTTGGTCTTATTTTAATTTGTACCAGTCTGACATACATCCACTCTCTTTTTTTCCAGTGGAGTGACTAGTCCTCTTCGTCATAAAGGAGGAAAGTTCTTTTCTGCTTGCTAGTACTCTTTGGAATTCTGGTCAAAATTCTGTCTCTTACCACCTCTGCCAATGTCTCTATCTAGTTTTTCCCCTTGTCTTTTGTTAACCTCTGTTAGGCTCAACTTACCCATTATTTCCCCAGACTCCTTTGACTTCTATCAAACTAGATAATTTCTTTTTCTTCTTTTTAAAATCCTGGTCAGCTTGTCTTTGCTTACAGATTCTTCAATTAGGTAACGTCCCCACTATTTGCTCTTTGAATCAGTCTATCAAGAATTTATGAGTTCATATCATGAACTGAAAGAGCTAGATAGCTGAGGATAATATGTATTTTGGAACTGAAGCACCTAGAAACTACAATGGTGTGTGATGTGGAAGCCACAGTGACATGTAGAGGTTATAGATTCTATAGTCTAAAGTATCAGAAGTGTTAGTTGTGTCTTGGGCAGGAGCCTGATCAAAACAAGGGTCACAGCCAGTGAGTGGTATATTGGTAAATGTTTAACAATCAGATGTCTGGGAGGGAAAATGTACACAAGACATGCCTTTCAATCTAATTTGTGTTATTACCATTTCCACATTTTTAAAGTCTAGACAGCAAAGCAACAAATCAAGCCCCAATTTGTAGCATTCACCTATTTCCCAAGTGCAATTACTCTGAAAATTTAACAGATTCTTGTAAGCTGATTCATGCTGGCACCACCTTTCCTATAGAGAATCCCCTGATCATAGCCAAGTCCAAAGTGACCAGAAAGAAATGAGATTCAAGGTTCAGTAATTTAGGGGTCCAGTACTATGTGGTTATTTTAATGTTGAACTCACTGAATCTAGATACTTTAAGGCTGTCCATGACTAGTTTTGTTTCTTAGTTTCCCTTGCAGGGAAAGGTTCCTGCTACTCTTGTCACCTCATTATTTTCCATGGCAAATATGGACTCTATGTTAAGTAAAATTTCTTGCTCTGATATCTTGTGTATATTACTGCTAAAATTATCTCTGATATGCTGCTTTGACTATTTCTATTTAGAATTCATTTAATAGCTCTTTGAATAATATTCTTCACTTAGTGAAATCACACCACTCTTCAATTTTTACCTCTATACAAAATTTGTCTAAAAGTATATATTTGGTTGGGTATGATGGCATACACCTATAGTCCCTGCTACTAAGTAGGGCTGAGGGTAGTAGATCTTGTAAACTTGGGAGTTCTGAGCTACAGAGAGCTAAGCTGAATGGGCATTCACACTAAGTTTAACATTAATATGGTTGGCCCTTAAGTGCAGAAGAGATATGTTTAAGGAACCAGCCCAGGTTGGAAACAGAGAAGATTAATGTTCTCATGCCAATCATAGTGGAATCAGACCTGTGAGTGACCCCTGCACTTCTAGCCTGGGAAAGATGGAGATAACCAGTGAAAAAAAATCGAGCACTTGGAAATTTGTATTACCCCACTTTTTTCCCCCAATGTACTGAAACACAAATTAAGTTTACATTTTATCTTGGTACCCTTTAATAGCACGCCAGATTTAGTCAAATAATTATTTGAAAAATATTGCAGAGCAAATGATAAACATAATAGGAAAGGCAATTCAGATGAACTGTAAGGTAGGAAAGGGAACAGATTGTAGGAGCTCCAACAGGATAGCGAACCACCTTTTCCACTCACAGTAAGGTTATGTGTAGCTATTACATTTAAACATAAAGGACAAATGGAATTGAGCTCATAGTTGGGTTAGTTCTCAAAATTATAGATACAGGACAATCTAAATTGAGGGAAAGAAGGGCCACATCTTCAGAATGGGGAGGAAGTTTGGAAACCCAGGTTCCTGAACATTCTGTCTACTGTGTGCATGCTCTTGGGTTACCATGTAATCACTGACAGGCAATCAAGAGGATATATATTCTTGCCCCAAGGTCCAGACATATGTTGTAACTCTAAGTATTTAGTCTATAATGATTCCACATGTCAGGCTCAAAGCAAGCCAGGTACCTGAGCCCCACTTCTAGGGCTTAGCAGCTTGTTAGTGCACAAATGTGCATGTAATGCTGACCAGCTGAGTGGAAAAAAGTCCTCCAAAGACCTCCCATTGCCCTCCAGAAAACATACAAATACTCAACCAAAGGCTTCAATAATAACTAAAATTTTTGTTTTACCAAGGACCCTTCTCTCAACAGCACTGTGGAGGAGGCAGTCCCAGGTTTATCATTACTGTTTTACAAAAGTGAGTGTTGAGCCTGAAAGAGGCCAAGTCAATGTCGTATCATTAAGGAGAGAGGTATCTCTTAGGGGTCCCATCCTATTTAACTGATCTCCTTTATTCACCAGCTCTTTTAGAAAATTTATTATGATGCTACTCACAGATCATCTCATGCAATCCAAATTTGTCAGTGGTATAATTCATAAGATGTGCCCACACATGTATGCATATGCACAAACATATACCTGTGTGAATACATGTGTATATTTGCATACACATATATTCATTCACATATCTTTATATCTATCTATAGTTGGAAAAGATCTACAGGGTGTCCATCTAAATACATTTCTTCGCCCATTTTTTCCCCCATGGATAGATGGACAAATCGAGTTCTTTTGAATGATTAGAGATCTCATCTGAGAGGCTCTGCAATATCCTGGTCTTGATGAAATCAGGACAGTTTTATTTGCAAAGAGGAACATTTGAAGGACCTTATTACTGATAGCAAAGGTGTCAAACTCCTGGCCCACAATACTCCTAAGTGTTGTTGAACCAGATTAATACATAATTGGGAAATGTTTAAGAAAATAATTAAACATGCAATACAACATGGATAATGTTAATTTATGATTTTCTGAATAAGTGTCCAGTGGCAAGGATCCATTTCTATTTTAGTTCAACACCAATAATCCCCAGGGAATCCCTCACTAACCTGGCTTCTATATTGGATCTCCTCCATCACAGTGCTAAACATTTTTGTGAATATGTTCCTTCCTGTTTTATATTTTGTCTAATGTTTATGATTAGAGGGCTATTGAACTAGGTTATTTTTGTTGTTACATCTTCCAAAGAATCCTGAATTATTTTAATATATGGATAGAAACATCTTGCTTGGGACTAGATAGAAATGGAAATATTCAATAAAAATAAATAAAATCCTTCAATAAAATCCTCTTGAAGCTAAACAACTGGACAAAGTGGATTTAGGATTACAGATTCATGGGGCAGCTAGGTGGCGCAGTGGATAGAGCACTGGCCTGGATTCAGGAGGACCCGAGTTCAAATCTGACCTCAGACACATAACACTTACTAGCTGTGTGACCCTGGGCAAGTCACTTAACCCCACTGCCTAACCCCCCCCCTAAAAAAAAAGGATTACAGATTCATAAAATGTTAAAGCTGGGAGAGATTTTAGATAATCGCCAGATCTCAGAGTTGGAGGGAATAACAGGGACGAGCTGATACAGTCAGCAAGTGGTCATTCAGTTATCACTTGAGGACTTCAAGGGAGGGGGGGACTCCATTACCTTCTGAAACAGCTTATTCCAGATTAAGGTATCTCTCATAGTTGAGAGGTCTTTCCCACCATTAGGCTTAAATCTTCCTCAGGAAGAATTACCTTCCTTCTACTCACTGTTTTATGCTCTATGGCTAAGTAGGAAAAAAAGTTGAATCCTTTCCATGTGATGACCCTTTGAATACTTTAAGAAGGCTATTATCCTCCCTCCCCTTCCCCACAAGAATTTCTTCTCCAAGCCTAACATCCCTAGTTCTTTAAGCTAATTCTCATATGGCATGATATTGAAGCCTCTTACCAACCTGGTTACTCTAAGTAATTCTTCCTTACATGAGGTGCTAGATCTGAACACAATATTCCAGATGTAATCTGACCATAGGATGGGGGGAAAGGGAAGGGAATTAGAATTTACATAGAACCTAATATGTGCCAGCACTATGCTGAGATAATATCTCATTTGATCTTCACAACAACCCCAGATTGGTGCTATTATTACCTCCATTTTACAGTTGAGGTAACTAAGGCAGAGATTAAGTGACTTACCCAGGGTTATACAGCTAGTAAATGTCTGATTTGAACTCCAATATTCCTGAATCTAGGCCCAGCTCTCTATTTACTGTTCTACTGGCTGCCTCTTGGATCTCTGATCAGGACAGAAGATAACGAGACTATCAGCTCCATCATTTAGAACATTATTCTTCTCCCATGCAGTCTAACATTTTAATTACTCAGATGAGGAAATTTAGATCCAGAGAAATTAAATGAAGGTAACACAGGTAATAAGTAGCAGAGGCAAAATTTGAACCCAGGTCCTTTAATATGAGTTCCAGTGTTCACAGTAAAGAAAGTCTCCTTCAAAATACATCATTAAAATATCAGATTGTCTTTAAGACATACACATACCGTAAAGCACAAAAGAGGTACAGTTACATCCTCATTCTTCTCCAGGCTTCACTCTGGACTTCCTCTAACACAGGGTGGAGAACCTGCAGTCTCAAGGCCACACGTGGCCTTTTAGGTCCTTAAGTGCCCTTGGAGTCCAAGTTTTACATAACAAATCCTTTTATTAAGGAGATTTGTTTTGTGAAGTTTGGATTCAATCAAAGGGCCATACTTGAAGACCTAGAGGACCACATGGGGCCTTTTGTATGCTCTCTTCCCCCAGTTAGAATATTCACTCTTTGAGGGTAGTGATTGTCTTTCTTTCTCCTTGTAATTTTATTCCCATAATTTCCCAACAGAGCCTGGCACATAATAAGTGTTTAATAAATTCTTATTGACCAACTCAATAATAGATGGGTCAAAGTTTATTTTGCTCTATCAGTATATGACACTGGGATGAAGGCAGGTAGTGAGAATTGTGATTTCATAGAGAATATAGCATCCTTATCAAGTAAAAATGTTATATACAGAATGCCCAAGCATAACTCAATATAAGAAATTTCAAACTAATTTGAATAAAGAAATTTCCTTCATAAAAAACTTCCCCCCCAAAAAAACCCCAAATCTCAGAGACAAGTCTTTTTAAAGATTCAGTACCCTAGTGAATCTGTTTGTTGGGTGATGTTTATTTGAGGAAGAAGAGAATTCCTAGGACAGAAAAACTAAAGAAAAAAAAAGAGTTAGAAAGCACTGACAATTGAAAATTATTTGTAATCATGGTAAAACTCCCATGCAGGAAAATAGGATTTGGTTTGTATGAATTTGATTTACACACAGCTTTTAACATTTGTTCCATGGAGGAAAGGCACTGGGTAGTGAGTGGATAGAGTTCCAGTTTTGAAGTTAGGAAGACCTGGGTTCAAGTATTGTCTTTGACATACATGCTAACTGTGTAATTAGGGCAAGCCAACTAACCTTTCAGAGTCTCAGGTAACTTTGTAAGACTTAAGTTATTCTTGAATTGTTGATCTGTATCGGTGAAAGGACCTCTTTCCTAGGTATGCACCAGGAGTTCCTACATCGATTAGCTCATAAGTCTGGCCCTCTTCTTACCCAATTCTATAAATATAAGTATTTTTCATGTTTTGCATAACTTCATATGTATAATGGGTATCATATTGCTTGCCTTCTCAATGGGTGGGGGAGGGGTTGTAGGGAAGGAGAGAATTTGGAATTTGAAATTAAAAAATGCTAAAAAATTACATAATATACACACACACATATTTACACACACATCTATATAGCAAGAGTTAGTTTTCTACCATTAGTCCTGGGTTATTTGAAGTAGGTAAGGAGGGAATTAGCATGAACTTCAATATGAAATTAAAAAAAAAACTTGGAATGCAGTCTCAAACTGAGAATGAACATATTCCTTCATAGATACTAGTATATCTAACTATACACCCATATGTATTAGAACAGTATAGTAGAATGGTAGACTAGTATACATATATACTAGTATAATATGTAAATTACATTAGTATATTATACTTACTAATATACAATTAGTATGTTATATGAAGATATAGCAAATCTATCTATATTAATAGTATACATACTAAATATATAAACTTTACGTGAATAGTTATATTTTATATATGTGTGCTAATGAATGGGGTATTTGTATCTCCTGTGAAATTTTTG